>NC_047121.1:69979180-70129180 GCF_902500255.1 Thalassophryne amazonica
ATTTCAGCTTCAAACCCGCTCTTCAGAGAGCCTGCTGATGATGTCACAGAGGGTTTGTCGGTACAGTCTACGGCCTGGAGCAGCCTCGCTGTGGTAGATCTCATTTCTTACTATCACTTAGCTAACAACAACAAAAGCCATTTACCTGAAATCATCGTGTGGCACTGGAGCCTGTAATGTGTACAGACCAAAGTAGACACTGTGGGCAAAAAAGATTTTTGGAAGCATTTCAAAGTGTAGCTGAAGAATTCCAGACACCATTAACTGCCTCAAAAGTGAAAACACTGCTTGTAAAATAGTGTAAGTTTAAACTAAAAGTTTAATCACTCAGGATTTTATTTAAACACATGACATTGACTCAACAAATAGTGTGTCGTGCCTGTGATCGGACTGTGCAAACAGCAGAAGTGATGTGTAATACAGTCAGATCCATAAGTATTGGGACAGGGACACTTTTTTGTAATTTTTGTAATTTTTACGTCTGTGCGCCACCGTATTGGAGTTTAAATAAAACAGTCAAGATGTGCTTGCAGTATGGACGCTCAACTTTCATTTAAGGGGTTTAACAAAAATATCACATTGGCCACTTTGGAGTTACAGTCCACATTTTTAGAGGCTATAAATAATTGGACAAACTAAACATAAGAATTTTGTTAATGTAAATCATCACTTTGGCAGCCACTTTATTTTACACCAGTCAGGCCGGTGGATACATTGACGTAGTCACTGAATACATCTTGGACTTTATTTTCATCAATCATTAAGAAATTCAAACATAATGGCACTGTAAGGTAAATCTGTCTGGAATAGGCAGCTCTCAAAAGAGAGTGACTGTGCAAGAAGGGGACGAGTGAGGGGAGCCACCAAGACACCCAGTCAACTCTCTCTACAGATGGCATAAGCTTCTGTGGCTTTGATGAGAGAAACTGTGCACAGTGCCATCTTTATCTGTCTACATTTTGCCCATGGCACATGGGAGACATGAACTAGAGGTGGGCAGATCAATCCTAATATCGATAATATCGATACCAATGCTGGTATTGATATTGAATGATCCTTGTGTAAAAAGATCGATACTCAAGCTTTTTTTTCTCTCTCTCTCCTGCACTCACTGACTGCTGCGCACGCAGATTCATCAAAATCTACTCTCTGTCTGTAAGAGCAGTGCTGCACTGTGTCACACAACACGGAGCAGCGCACCCTTGTATTGTTGTTTGTCAGCCCTCTACCTCAGGAGAGTTTGTTTTAAGTTGTGTTGAGTGATATTTTTTGGATTTTGTTGTCACTTACAATGTTTGGCGAAATTCTGTCCTAGGTCTTTTGGATCCTTTGGATCTATGAAGCTTAAATATGAAAAAGTATCCGTATTGGTATCAATATCGGCGATACTGGGCCTGTATTTACTTAGTATCGGATCAATACCAAAATTCCCGGTATCGCCCACCTCTAACTTGAACCTACACTTGATCTGTTTTCTTACGTGCAAATCTTTCACTGCTCCACTCAACGATGAATCTGTGACCGGTGATGCATTGGATAAAAGTTGCCCAATGCACAGTGGTTCTAATCACATCCATGGAAGCCTATAATGCCGTCAGAGTTGTGCTGGATGTCTTGGTGGCTTCCCTCACCAGTCTCTTGCATAGTCAATTTTGAGAACTGCCTACTCCAGATTTTGATGATTGATGTGAATGAAGTCTATGACATATTCAGTGAATTGGAAATAAGCGTGCACCAACCCCTTAAGTTGTCTAAAAAAACAGGTTGTGAAAGTGATAATTTGAATAAACAATATTCTTACATTTATTTTCTCTAACTATCAATCTCTGAAAATAGAGGTTAATTCCTAAATGGTTAATGTAACATTTTTGTTAAACCACTTGAATTAAAGCTGGAAGTCTACATTCCAAGCACATGTGATGGGCTGATGTACAGAAGTAAAACAACAAAAATGGTACCACCATCCAAATACTTATGGACTAGACTGTGTTAATACAGAGCTCTGCATCGATCTTCCCGCATGTTGCATTTTCTCATGCTTCTGTCCACCCGCGTATCACAGTCCGCTGCCATCTGAAGCCTCCATGCTTTGCTCGACTGTACAAAACCCTATTGTGGTTTCACAAAGATAAGCCGAGAGGCAGAGGGTGGGAGACTCCTTCGGAGGCGCCAGGCCTATCTCCTCTATCTCCTCCTGGGAACGTGTCGGCATTCCCAAAGACACTGGTGCGACAAGTCTATAAGCTGCCCACCTCCCTCACGTCCAGGAGAACAAGGCATGGGGATTTATGTCAATGTAACCCAATCGCTTCTCCCCGTCTCTCCTGACTGCCTCTGAGAGAGAAGGAGGCTCCACCGCGAGGGAGGCTGATGTTTTTGAATAACTGAGGTAGACAGAGAGACGCAATGTTCTTTTTCTTTTGGGTCAGTCTGGTGAGAGCAAAGCCAGAACCTTCTCACTGTGAGGCAACAGCGCTAACCGCTAAGCTACCGTGCTGCCCTGTGAAGCTAATCGTCGTACATAAATGTTTAACTTTAAAAGTGGTAGGTTGTTTTATAAAATCACAATCCCCTTCAGTAAAATTGGTATTTCCGTTGAGCAACAGTTTAGCATTTATTAATTGATATGCTAGCACCAAGTTGGCATGAATTAGCAGTTAGCTTGGTGACATTAAGTTCACTCTTTTTGTAACGGTTACAAAGTCAAAATGAAGTCATTGTTATGTGTCGACGCGGCTTGAGGAGCGAACCTGCGTCAGACAGGACCCAGCGCTAAAAATAACCAGAAAGCGGTTCCAAACAAAAACTATTTATTATACACCTGTGTTTAAAAGTGTAAAAACATAAAAAACAACGTCCCTCTGGTGGAGTGATCCGCGGCTCGCTCTCCAGCGCCCGCAAGGATTAAAGCCGGCGCTCCTGGACTTCCTACCACCGCCAAACACCCCCCAGGTGGACACGACAAACTGATTCTCTGTGAAGCAAAGAGACGGTGAGGTAAGTCAACAGATACAACTATATCTTCCAATAAACACACGCTGCCAGCAACACACTCAGGTCAGTGTCCTTTTTTTTACTTTATGCAAATGAGCAGCTTCTCACAACAAGTGGAGGATCACTTATCCTTCACGCCACAGCAGTGAGAAGCAAACTGCGCAATTCTCTTTACAATTCCAGTACACTGTGTAACAAAACACCAAGTTACTATCAACAAGTACCTAAACACTTAATTACCTTTCATGTGTGCTGACAGCATGTGTCCTCACCCCTCCCTGCTTCACGGACTCGATGTGTCAAACCCAGGCGCGGTCCTCAGCGTCTCACAAACGAACGTCACAAGGTCGAGTTCCCGGCAGTTCTGCTTGAATCACACATGACTTAAATGCAGAACGCCATCCAATTATCTGCTTCAGCTGCAAGTCGTCCAGGTTGCACGTGAGCACCAAGCACAGGTGCTTTCCATGATGTTGATGAGGGTGAAGACTCTTCAGCCAGCACCTTCTTCACAGACAAATCAGCCCTCATGCCACCTGGAGAGCAAAGAAAAGAAAAGAACACCAAAACATCCAGCCACGCCCCCCCCAACACACAACAGTACCCCCCCATCAACGGGAAGCCTCCCGGTGACCGAACAGACCAGGCCCGAGAACAGCCCCTCCCTCCGGGGTCCACGTCAGGAAGCAGATGGCAAGACAGGCACCGCAGCTGGAAGGCCGGCTGGAATCAACAAAAGCCCCAAAACATTCCCCAGAACAAGTCCACTGACACAAAAAAAACATAAAACCCACCCAAAACCTCCCCAGGGGACCGTCCCATCAAACCCCGGGAGGAAAAGAAAAACTCCAAAACACAAAAACCCAACACAGTCCCACAACACAGTACAAACGTAGATGCATAAAAGAAAAATAACAAACAACCCCCCCAGAATGACCTGCAGAGCCCAACCCCCCCTCAGAAGGCCTTCATTGCCAGTTCCAGGAGGAACAGCCAAAACCGTGATCCCACAAAGGTCCCCAGGTATACATGGAGTGAAACGGTGCCCCCCAGGGGACCGTATCATCAACCCCAGGAGGCACCCTCCCCACAACCCCGGAACCCCAGATCTGGTCACACTTGGCCGGCCGGTCCCAAGCCAATTCCCCCCCCAGAGGACCGTCCCATCAACCCTGGAGGCGGAACCCGGAAGGAAACAAAATAAAACCAAAAACCAAGCCCCGGAGGACAACCAAAAACAACCCCGGGGGGATATAAAATGACCATAAACCCCGTTGCCCTCCCCGGCACCCCAAAAGACCCCAGGTCCCTCCCAGAGCCCTTTGGCGGCTCTATTTTGGCAAACGGCTCAAAATAGTAAGCCGGAGAAGGGAACAGGTAAAAACTAACCCAGCTCCAACCCCAAAGCGCAGCGGAGAACCGGAAATACGTCCGGTGCCCCAACTCGACCATACCCCAGCCACTCGGGAGGGGTGGAACTACCGAAATGGCAAACAGCAACAGATCGGCCCACCCCTCCGACTGAGGCATGTCTCCGCTGCACCACACCCCGGCAACACCCATGACAATCGGTCCAAAGGCTCACCGAGGCTGGAGTGGAACCGGGCCCTAACCAAACCAAAAAGAACGCCTCTAACACCCCCCCCCCCCTAGGTGCAGAGGTCTTCTGAGAATGCTCAGCGTGACCAACCTGCACCACCCCACAACCCACAAGACAAGCGGTCTAAGGGCAAGTGAGGTTGGGGTTAGGAATGTAGAGAAATAAAAACAACAAAACAAAACGACCCAACAACCCAAACAGAAAATACCTAAAAACACATACACAATTGACAGGTAAGTGAGCCCAGGCGGGCTTCTGACCGCCTATCACTCCACCAGATACGCCCCTACCTCCCCAAACAAGTATAACCCCTGATTAAAGAAACCAAACATTTACGTGTGCTAGAAATTTTTTTTTATTATTTTTTTTTTATTTTTGTTATGTAGGTTCTGTTGCCTGTCCAAGAACACTTGGGGTTACGTCACCGTTATTTCTCTTGACGCTTACGTGTCGGGGCAATACAGGAATCTCGACTCGTCCGAGCTGCATGGGCTCGTCAATAGGAGGAGCCGGAGGTCCCGTCGGAGGAGCCTCAGTGGGGCGAAGAAGAGGCGGCCCAGCTTTGTGTCGGGGAAAGCCCCGAGACAAAAAAAAACGCTCTGATGGGCGTCCTCTCTCGCGTCCACGCTCCTTCATCCGATCATCTAGACGAATCACCAACGATATTAGCTCGTCTAAATCGTTTGGCTCATCACGGACCGCCAGCTCGTCTTTTAATGACTCATTTAACCCGTCTACAAACACGCCCCGTAATGCTGCGGCATTCCAACCTGATTGAGCAGAAAAAATCCGGAAGTCCACGGAATACTCCGCTGCACTCCGCCTCCCCTGCCTGAGATTCAGCAAC
Organism: Thalassophryne amazonica; assembly: GCF_902500255.1. Taxonomy (NCBI): domain Eukaryota; kingdom Metazoa; phylum Chordata; class Actinopteri; order Batrachoidiformes; family Batrachoididae; genus Thalassophryne; species Thalassophryne amazonica. The sequence continues at coordinate 69,984,622 of NC_047121.1, forward strand.
CGTTGAGCAACGGTATTCGTTTTCACCGAATGGTCAAAAACCAGTCGGAACTCCCGGGAGAAATCCTTAAAGGACCCTAACAATGGCGAGTTGTTACTCCACAACGCTGTGACCCAAGCTAAGGCGTCACCTCGGAGCAAATTTGTCACATACGAAACACGACTTCCATCAGAAGAGAAGGAAGCCGGTCGCTGAGCAAAAACCAGAGAACATTGCATCAGAAACGAAGCACAAGCTTCGATGTCTCCCGCATAAGGCTCCGGATGACAAATGATCGGTTCAAACACCGAATCTTTGGGTGACGGAGTTATCTGCCTTGGTATCGATGATGCCGCAGCTGGCGCTGAAGGAAGCGGAACGGCTTGAGCTGCAAGCTCCGTAACACGGGCGTCTGTTTGTTTAATTTGATTTGCGAGGTGCTGTAATTGCTCCCATATTTTCTCCAAGTGTTCTTGAATCTTTTCGGCAAAAGGAACCGCCTCTGCCGCTGGGTCCATTATGGAATGGCCGGGAACTTCTGTTATGTGTCGACGCGGCTTGAGGAGCGAACCTGCGTCAGACAGGACCCAGCGCTAAAAATAACCAGAAAGCGGTTCCAAACAAAAACTATTTATTATACACCTGTGTTTAAAAGTGTAAAAACATAAAAAACAACGTCCCTCTGGTGGAGTGATCCGCGGCTCGCTCTCCAGCGCCCGCAAGGATTAAAGCCGGCGCTCCTGGACTTCCTACCACCGCCAAACACCCCCCAGGTGGACACGACAAACTGATTCTCTGTGAAGCAAAGAGACGGTGAGGTAAGTCAACAGATACAACTATATCTTCCAATAAACACACGCTGCCAGCAACACACTCAGGTCAGTGTCCTTTTTTTTACTTTATGCAAATGAGCAGCTTCTCACAACAAGTGGAGGATCACTTATCCTTCACGCCACAGCAGTGAGAAGCAAACTGCGCAATTCTCTTTACAATTCCAGTATACTGTGTAACAAAACACCAAGTTACTATCAACAAGTACCTAAACACTTAATTACCTTTCGTGTGTGCTGACAGCATGTGTCCTCACCCCTCCCTGCTTCACGGACTCGATGTGTCAAACCCAGGCGCGGTCCTCAGCGTCTCACAAACGAACGTCACAAGGTCGAGTTCCCGGCAGTTCTGCTTGAATCACACATGACTTAAATGCAGAACGCCATCCAATTATCTGCTTCAGCTGCAAGTCGTCCAGGTTGCACGTGAGCACCAAGCACAGGTGCTGCACATGATGTTGATGAGGGTGAAGACTCTTCAGCCAGCACCTTCTTCACAGACAAATCAGCCCTCATGCCACCTGGAGAGCAAAGAAAAGAAAAGAACACCAAAACATCCAGCCACGCCCCCCCAACACACAACAGTCATATGTTTTGACACCCACACCCAAGTCATCTTTTGTGAAAACCACCACCAGGTCCACGAAAATAGCCACAGGACTGCTCCTTCACAAGTGCAGGGCCAACAGACTCAAAAACTCCTTTGTCCCTCTCAGGCCATCAGCCTGTACAACTCCTCACTCAGGGGGAGGAGGAGTAACAGGAAGACAGGGGACAGGAAGGAGAGGAACAGTAGGAGCCAGTAAACCAGTAGTGAACAGTATTTCTGGTATTTATATTTATATTTGCAAATTGTTCTTTAGGTTCACTTTTGATACTCTGTCTGCTTGAACTTCAGTTTCCCTGAGGGAGGGTTTTCCCAAGGGATTAATAAAGTTCTATCTAACCTAATCTAAATCTAATCTAAAATATGCATGAATAACACACAGAACCAAAGTTAGCCTGTTAGCCGTAGCTTTGCTTGTTTGGAACTGAGAGTGGAGGGGCAGCGGAGTCAAGGGGAGCTGTACAGGCTCCATTTGCCCCATCTATGTTACGCCGGGCTTACCGACCCTTCACATCTTTGCTAGGTTATGGGTTGGGTGGGAAGTATACAGAGTCAGGCACTCCCAAAATGGTGATATTGTGAGCCGTCATAATTGAACTTAAAAATTGCTCTTTAGAAAACCTCTGGGTAACAACATAGAGGGTTTGTCAAGTATATATGCAGCCTATGGGCAACACTAGCTAGCTAGTGTGTTTGCTACCCCATAAACAGTTAAATAGGTGAAAAAAATGCTTTCTGTCTTGGCAGGTTTTCAAAAGTATGACACCATTTTTGGGCCACATAGAATTTTTTTTTTTTTAGACTTTGAGAATTAAGTCGTCATATTTCGAGAATAACGTCGTAATATTATGAGAATAAAGTCATAATTTTAAGTCTTCGAGAACAAAGTCGTAATTTTACAAGAAAAAAGTCGTAATTTTACGAGAAAAAAGTCATAATATTATGAGAATAAAGTCGTAATTTTACGAGAATAAAGTTGTAATATTACGAGAATAAATAATATATTTAGACTTTTCTTGTAATATTATGACTTTTTTCTCATAAAATTACAACTTTATTCTCGTAAAATTACGACTTTATTCTCGTAATATTACTACTTTTTTCTTGTAAAATTACGACTTTATTCTCGAAGACTTAAAATTATTGAAGTTATTGAAGTCCAAAAAAGAAAAAAAAAAAAGAAATTCAATGTGGCCCTAAAAACTCGTACAAAAGCAGTCTTTCTTGATACAAATATTTCAAAATAGCTAATTTTTAGTCAACAAATGACATTATGACAGCTGCCGCCAAGCTAAATTGAATAGTTAGCATTTATGATAGCACTGCAAAGGTAACATAACCCATATATGGGTAACATAATATAACATATAACATAATAATAATTATGTGGTGAGATCTAGATTAAAAAGTTAACTATGTGAAAGAACTACTTTTACAATATATTCTTAACCAAGTGCAAGATATACATATTTTGGTGTTATAACAGTTTGTAGTTCAAAACTGCAGATTTTTAGAAAATATCATATGAAAACTACCTAACATAATGGTTTCAGTATTTTTAAGAGAAAGTTTGCTTCAGTTGCCAGGTTTGTAACATGAATTCATGTGACGTTGACCCAAATTAAACTTTATTCCATTAATTTGTGTATATTACCCAAAACAATATGTTATCTTGTGGGGGAAATCTGGTCCATTGCATGGTTTTCAGTGAATTACACTAAAATGAATTGACATTCAATCAAAATGCTAATGAAATGGTAGTCGTGCAGATTTGTATGCCTTTGAGTGTGCATGTATAGATGTTCAACAGAATTTAATATTTGGATGAAAAGTGACTAAAGGAGCTTGAACAAACTGGAGAATTAAGAAAAGCAGATGCCGGGACTTACTTATGATGCCTCCAAGAAGATTGCACAACTTCTTCCTGTGCATGCTTATTAGAATTCAAAGAGTCAACAATGCAGTGTTGGGGTACATAATGAATGAAACACAGAATGTGACATTGCCTTGAATTCATAGGATTAATATTTCATAGTTCAGAAGCACACATTTGAGAGCTGAACATGTGACTGAATCAAAAGTTAATGTGGAACACGCAATATGTTGAAATTTGAAAGTCAGGGGGTGGAGGAGGCTGAATTACTGCATCACAGATGACAGTTGGATAATAAAACACTGAAGTGCAGTCACTTTTTATTTTAACCAACTTACAAAATCAGTAATTAATATGAGTGCAACAAATCACTGATACAATTTTAAATAGATCTGACTTTATACACAAACCCTTGAGTCAATCTAGGTGTACTATGGACCAGTTGATGGCTCGATTTTAACCTAAACTGGTTAAGCTGCTCCCTTGCACTTCTGCATCTTCAAACATTTGTGACACTGGTCACAGTAACATTAATTTTGCCTGCAAAATAAACAAAATGAACATGTCCAATAGTTATGGGTTATATTGTGGGTAAAATGTACCAGTTTGAACTTTATGTTGAGTTCATGATTTGTTAATACTCTCATATCAGGTCAGAATGGGAAAGTTAAGTTAAGCTATATATGCGATGCTAATAACAACTAGAAGTGAATACAGAGTAAAATGCTGCCCATCCATCTTCTGCCTTGCTCAGCTGAGGCTGTGACGCAGCAGCAAGCAAGGGTGGGTCGTACAAACATCCTTGTCCTATATGCGCCAAGACATTCCCATGTCAGTTGGGATATTCCATCCATCCATCCATCCATCCATCCATCCATCCATCCATCCATCCATCCATCCATCCATCCATCCATCCATCCATCCATCCATCCATCCATCCGACCACTGCACAACTCATCCCAGGCTGCGCACACAACCCTCCTCCCACAGACAGCCTCACTACGCACACCCACACCCTGCCCTATGGGTGTTTTTTTCCCCCTTGTAACACTGATATTCACTTTTCCAGATCCATTGGTAGCACTTTGTATCAGATTCACATACTTTCATCACCCCTGCCTTCAAAGTAGAGCAGAAGGCTCAGTAGGATTGGATTTGGGTTACTCATAAGTCGACCTGGGTTTGATTCCCAGCCATGCTGCCTGTTTCCTTAGACAAAACACTTCATCTGCATTGTCCCAGTCCACTCAGCTGTAAATATGCACCAGGCTTGGGTGCCAGTATCCTTGTCAAGTTGGAGTTATAGGGTCTCATACACTTGATATGGAATTTGGGGATAAGCACAAATATATATACTATATAGCACTTTTCCATCTGCATCAGATGCTCAAAGCACTTTACAATAATGCCTCACATTCACCTCGATGTGAGGGTGCTGCCATACAAAATGCTTGCGACACACCGTGAACAACTAGGGGATTAAGGACCTTGCCCAAGAGCCCTTAGTGATTTTCCAGTCAGGCTGGGATTTGAACTGAGGATCCTCTGGTCTCAAGCCCAACACTTAACCACTAGACCATCACCTCCCCTAAAACACGGGTAACAACAGTAACTCTGGGCTTTTAGAAGAAGATAACTTGCAGCTTTACAAGCAGTTTCACACCTCTTTCCTCAGCACTCCATCACAAATAAATGCCTTAGTTCTGTAAAAGTGATTAAAAGAAACGGTAACACTTTACTTAAAGGCATCGTCATAATAGTGACACGCCACTGTCATAACTGTGACATGACACAGTCATGAAGGTGTCATAAACATTATGTCAATGTCAAACATTTATGACTGCTGTCAGTCAGTTTTTATAATCACAAGTTGACGTTTTTTGGGTTATCTTGATTATAACAACTTGACTTCGATCAAAATGACCAGAAGTTGTCTTTGGCCTTTTTGGTCTTGGGTTGTGTGTCAACTTGTCATTATAAAAACCACAGCCAAAACAAGTACAATAGTATTGAGTTATAATATTTTCCAGCCAACGTACTTCTAAATAGAGGTGGGCGATACCGGGAATTTTGGTATTGATCCGATACCAAGTAAATACAGGCCCAGTATCGCTGATATCGATACTGATACCGATACTTTTTCATATTTAAGCTTCATAGATCCAAAGGATCCAAAAGACCTAGGATAGAATTTCGCCAAACATTTTAAGTGACAACAAAATACTTTATTATCACAATCAACATTTTTGTTTAAAAAAAAAAATCCCAACACAAATTAAAACAAAATCTCCTGAGGTAGAGGGCTGACAAACCACAATACAACAAAATTAACACACCACAACAAAATTGGCTGGCGCTGCTGAGCCAGGTGACTGCGCAACAACAAAAGACCAGAGGGGGGAGGGCGCGCTGCTCCGTGTTGTGTGACACAGCACAGCGCTGCTCTTATAGACAGAGAGTAGACTTTGATGAATCTGCGTGTGCAGCAGTGCGGGAGAGAAAAAAGTTTGAGTATCGATCTTTTTATACGAGGATCGTTCAATATCAATACCAGGGTTGGTATCGATATTATCGATATTAGGATCGATCTGCCCACCTCTACTTCCACACTCATCGGTGATCTAAATGAGCACTTCACACCAAAGCTCTCACCTCAGAATTAGAATGGCTTAAAAATACTTGAACTCCTTCACGTTGGGTTGCAGCTCGATCCAATCCAGAGGGAGCCGCGGCCCGTCCTGGCAGACTACCATGGCTACCGTTTTGGTGTTGCTAACCGTGACCCTCAACCGCTTCGCACTTGGCTGCAAACTATCCCAAATTAGCACTAGGATTTGATGTTCTGTAATAGCAATCAGAAAGGCATCATCCTTATTGAAACAGTGTCAATTTTAATGTAATAATTCACTCTTTTAAAAGGCAAAAGTAGTAAAGAAACCCAGTTAAATGAGACGCCGCACATTCAGTCGAACCGTCTTTCCAAACATGTGTCGAACCCATCAGGAGCCGGTCTTACGGAGACGCTCATGCGTGTGTTCGCTGTGACCCCCTGCTCTGTTCAAACACGACGCTGGCTGTGCAGGGAGCCTCGTCGCCAGCTTTGGCTTTGCCGGTGGTGTACACGCTGTGCCTGGCACCCTACAGAGGGGGAAGGAAGGAGCACAGCGGGGCCAAGCTGCCTCCAACACCTCTCCCACTGAGCCAAAGGCCCCTCTGATGGGGCTCCCATCACCAGAACAGGCCCAGGGAGAAAAGATAATGAGGACCAAGACTGTGCTACACAGGATGACACGTAGAGAGACGCCGTCACAGGTTTTAAGCCTCACACAAACACCAAAAGGTAAACACGCAAATATGGACACATATGTGCACAAGCACGCCTGCTTATAATCAACTTGACAGGCGTGCAAACAATCAAATGCACGCAGGATGTCACTCAGGAATACCAGGAAGACGGTGACAGTTAAAATATATATTGTGCATAATCAGTAATATCTGTGCTGGTTGGGATTTCTGTTGCATCTTTTTGGATGCTTGGTGATAGTTTCACTCTGAATCATTCTGGTTGTTAGCAAAGACTTACACGTCAATTCAAACTAGTGCTGTGTGTTAAGATTCCACCAGCTGACCTCTAGTTCCAGTATGACCTCTCAAAAACAGTCATTGACCTGCACATGCACACGCCAGGTGCAACATGAGCATCCCCTTGGGCTTTTCCAGTAGCTTCAACATTGAAGGACCTGCATGCTGGATAAAGCCCAGAGAAATGTGCCACTTGTTGTAGATGATGTTCCCTCATTAAACAAGTGATGCTCCTTATCCAAGTCTCCCTGATATCTCAGTCACACCAGGAAAAACAATGGATAGGTTCCCTGCCTAGAGCCAAATTAGTGCAACCCTGTGCAATCATCTTGCTGTCATTGCAACCACGTATCCTTGAAATGGGCAAACCATCTGCAATCAGGTGCACAATCTGATGGCATAACCAGAATTTTTTTTTCTCCTCAATAACGTCATTCCAAGGAGAATCTGTGTTCTTGTTTTGGGTTACACCTTAAACTGACCAATTTGAACCAAATGCCTTAACCAAGCTCGGCCAATGATGGGCGCAGTGTTTCACCCAAAAACATTAAAAAAAGTCTTGGGCGGATATCAGCGTTGAATGAATCAGCCTGTAATGAGTCATTAGGTCACCAACTTCTTAAAGGTATTGAATGAAGTTCCACAAATGTTTGGGGAAGGGAACTGCTTGTCATCCAGTCCACTAGCTAAGGGCCCCCTGATACTTGCACCACTTTGATGCATGCACTGTGTTGTGCAGGAGAGTAAACTCGTCATTAACGGGTGTAGACTGAATGTGAGAGGGGTGCCGGTGTGTGCAAATGTGCAAAGAGAATTTTGAAAGGTTCAAAAAATCTTTCACATATAAATCGCCAAAACTACATACAGCTCATCAAGTCGAGTAAAGGAGAAGTGAATAGTGCGAGAGGTTGCATCAGCGCACAGCATCAGAGCACAGCTCATCTGAACAATTATGACGACATGTTAAATCTATCATAAACATACTTTTACAGCTGCACATAAGAAGGAAAGAACATGCAACTGTTTTACCAAGCCGTTACAATATAAACATAACAAATAATTACCTTTACACAGTAGATGGCTCCAAATGCTTTCTCCACCTCCTTCAGTGCATGTGAGAAAAGCAACAGCTGGAGCAGTCCTCTGTGATTCCGGAAGCGATTAGAGGTGTTTTCAACGAGGATGTGCGTGCAAGTGCTTGGATTAAAGTCGTGCAAGTGTCATTACACCTTAACTATCGAATGCTTCGGATTCAGAATCAGAATCTTTATGCCACTGTCATTACATGAGTGATACCAGACATAACTAAAGGTTTGAAGAGATTCTAATGATAAATATTCTATTTAGAACACATCAAAATCAGTTAATAAATATAGAGTTATTTAACATTTATAAAAGTCGATTTTACAACCCCAATTCCAGTGAAGTTGGGATGTTGTGTAAAATGTAAATAAAAACAGAATACAATGATTTGCAAATCCTCTTCAACTTATATTCAATTGAATACACCACAAATACAAGATATCTAATGTTCAAAGTGATCAACTTTATTGTTTTTGTGCAAATATTTGCTCATTTTGAAATGGATGCCTGCAACACATTTCAAAAAAGCTGGGACAGTGGTATGTTTCCCACTGTGTTACATCACCTTTCCTTCTAACAACACTCAATAAGCGTTTGGGAACTGAGGACACTAATTGTTGAAGCTTTGTAGGTGGAATTCTTTCCCATTCTTGATTGATGTACGACTTCAGTTGTTCAACAGTCTGGGATCTCCATTGTTGTATTTTGCGCTTCATAATGTGCCACACATTTTCAATGGGCGACAGGTCTGGACTGCAGGCAGGCCAGTCTAGTACCCGCACTCTTTTACTACAAAGCCACGCTGTTGTAACATGTACAGAATGTGGTTTGGCATTGTCTTGCTGAAATAAGCACGGACGTCCCTGAAAAAGACGTTGCTTGGATGGCAGCATGTGTTGCTCCAAAACCTGGATGTACCTTTCAGCATTGATGGTGCCATAACAGATGTGTAAGTTGTCCATGCCATGGGCACTAACACACCCCCATACCATCACAGATGCTGGCTTTTGAACTTTGCGCTGGTAACAATCTGGATGGTCTTTTTCCTCTTTTGACTGGAGGACACGATGTCCGTGATTTCCAAAAACAATTTGAAATGTGGACTCATCAGACCACAGCACACTTTTCCACTTTGCGTCTGTCCATTTCAAATGAGCTCGGGCCCAGAGAAGGCGGCGGTGTTTCTGGATGTTGTTGACATTTGGCTTTCACTTTGCACGGTAGAGTTTTAAGTTGCAGTTGTAGATGTAGCGACGAACTGTGTTAATTGACAATGGTTTTCTGAAGTGTTCCTGAGCCCACGCAGTAAGATCCTTTACACAATGATGTTGGTTTTTAATGCAGTGCCGCCTGAGGGATCGAAGATGACGGGCATTCAATGTGGTTTTCGTGCTTGCTGGTTACGTGTAGAAAGTTCTCCAGATTCTGTGAATCTTCTGATTATATTATGGACTGTAGATGATGGAATCCCTAAATTCCTTGCAATTGAATGTTGAGAAACATTGTTCTTAAACTGCTGGACTATTTTTTCATGCAGTTGTTCACAAAGTGGTGATCCTCACCCCATCTTTGCTTGTGAACAGCTGAGCCTTTTGGTGATGCTCCATTTATACCCATTCATGACACTCACCTGTTTCCAAACAGGTATTCTTTGAGCATTCATCAACTTTCCCAGTCTTTTGTTGCCACTGTCCAAACTTTTTTGAAACATGTTGCAGGCATCCATTTCAAAATGAGAAGATATTTGCACAAAAACAAAAACGTCTGTCAGTTTGAACATTAAATATCTTGTATTTGTGGTGTATTCAATTGAATATAGGTTGAAGAGGATTTGCAAATCATTGTATTCTGTTTTTATTTACATAATGTCCCAACTTCATTGGAATTGGGGTTGTAAATTACCAATTTTTACCCAAAACCACCAAGGCCATTCCTTATCCAAGATGGCAGATCAAAACAAGCTTGATGTCTGCTCTAGTCTTTTTCTTTTTTCATATCTATGGTTTAGCCTATCTGGAGGTAACCTACTGTTTCCAACAATATTTTGCATTAGCCTGTCCATTTATAAGCTATATGGCACAATATTGACCTCCAGTGGTTGGAAACAATGTGACCACACCACATATTACTTTAATCGCCTGATGTTGGTAGATTTCTCTTTGCCAATCAAAGACACATACATCATATTCAAAAGGAAGACAGGAAGCTAACCCAGTACCAAATACTGTACCAAAAAATACCAAATATTTAAAGCAGAAACTAGTTTAATTTGTAAAAAAAATAAGATTATTAACAAATAAACTTCTGTTCCAGAACATTAAAAATAGTTTTATGTTTTTTTTTGTTCCTTGAACTGGTTCAAAAACCTTTCTTAATCCTAGATTTTTGTCAATTTGAGTATCTAAATAGTGTAACTCATGACAGGTTGAGCATATTTTTGCTAAACTTTCAGATAATGGTACACATAAACCTATTTGTAAAGCTTTTATTAATGAATATACTGCCATTTATTTACTTGACATCCACATCATTCTGATTCCAACATGACACTGGCGGTTGAGATTCTATCTCCAGATGGCCTCTCGGGTTTGTGTTTGTGTTGCCATTTTTATTTCGTGACAGAAAAAGTGAAGGGTTTAAGACGCAAACAAAATGTCGCATTCGGCTTCAACTACCAGCTGTGACTGGTCAACAAAATCGTGTTTGTGATTTGTGCACGGTGACAATTTGTGAGATTGAAAATCTCTGTCTCCGTTTACTGTCTCGGAGACGGCTCAGTGTGAAAATGTGAGCAACTTTAAAAAGAAAAATAGAGAATCAATCTCAGAAGTGACAGGTGTCAACTCAAGTGTTGATAGAATTACGCACATCCAACTTGTGATTACAGCACCAGTGGGAAACATATGGGTTGTAGAAATAAACCAAAGCAGGCATGTGTGACTGCTTTGCGAGATGTTAAAGATGAGAGGGGATGAAAATTGGATTAAATTGTGTGTGGCAGCTCACTGTAGGGAGGTAATTAGGGACAAACATTGAGACGCAGAGTCTGATCTCTCCTGCTGGAGGTTAAGTGAAATAGGAGCTGTGAGTCCCAGTGTCCCGGTGGCGCAGTGATTAGAATTTCCTAATGTGGGGCTAATGGGATGTCAGCCGGGAGCAGAACCCCTACATGGAACCACTCACAACAACAAGTGGCCAGAGATCAAGCCTGATTAAAGATATAGAGAGGAGAAACAGGAGCGCTTTGTCAGCTTTGAAGAAGGAGCAGAGATTTCTGGAAATTACACAAGCAAAACTTTATCAAGTTTTGTCGAGCACATTTAAGGTATGAGAAAAGGAGATGTGGAATTTTAGGATATAAAAGAGTGGATTCTCTCCCAAAGGATGATTGTCCAGAGTTGCCTCCAGTAGGACTGAGCATGAGGCATGATGGTTGTGGTCGTCTCTTCACCTCGTTTTGGGTTTTCTTGCAAGGTCCACTCTGTCACTATCCCCTGCTGTTTTGCGGCGAGACGGCGCGGCCATCGATGTTTTGACTGCCATGAATCAACTCCTGTATGTACTCGTTGAGGACCTTCTGCTTGATCCTCACGCTCTCCTTGCGATTCTTCATGAAGTTGTCCACCCAGGTGGCACCTGCCCATTCAGTGCGATACGTCTCTCGATCTACGGGAGGAAGTCAAAATCTCATGTCACAGTCTTGGCAAAGTAGACCTGGCTGTATAATGTATAAATGAGGAAATGTAATGTATAAATGGTTGGCAAACATTTTATGCCCAATCTTCTACCTGGCACAAAGCGGTGTACTATACAACGCAAGGGGTATTACTTGTTTCCAACTAGAGTAGTTGCCATTTTCATACCCACCATCTCTTCTCCTTCTCTTGGGTGTGGCCAAGTGCAAAGCTAGCATGTTATCATCTTTTATATCAATGTATTTGCACTTTAGACCACCTAAAACCAGGTCTAAAGTCCAGTTCAGTGAGTTTTTGGCATTTCAAGAACACAGCTGTACATTTATTTGTGTGTAAATACAGAATGCATGTGGTTCCAAGCAAGAAAGTGCCCATTTCAAGGCCATCTGTGCCGCATTCTCAATGTACATTTGGAGTTGTGTCAGGATGGAAGGGCATCTGGTGTCAAACTTGTGCAAATCGACATGCAGCTCTATCCCAGATCCACTGAGGCAACCTCAGGACAAGCCAAAAGAAATTAGTAGCTGCTTATAACTTGTTACTGTAGATATATTCTTAAAGTACAGTTTAGCCCAGGAGCATGTGCCAGTGGCATGAGTTGCCCCATCCACCACACCATGGAACTGCATTGGGTTCTAGATAACAACCATTCAGACAGGGAACCCATCTATCCCCAATTTTCAAAAGTAGCCATCTTCAGGTGCCTCCAGGTGATGGGTCCTCAACACTGAGGCACCTGAAAAGGACCACATGGCCAAAATGTCATAGCAGATGTTCCCACACAATGCAAGTGATACTCCTCATCTGAATCTTCTCAAGTAACTATTTGTTTGACACCATCATTCCAGTGCTACCCAAGGATCCACCAAAGAGACTTGGTACCAAAGACATCCAGTCATCGCTTGAGGTCACTGGTTATTGTCCAGATTTCACAAGCACACTGTAAGATAGTAAGCACCAAGGCCTGAAAGAGCTGGATCTTCATTCACCTCCAAAGATATCGGCATTGCCAAAACCTTCTGTCCAGCAACCTCATGACTCCATAAGAGGAATGAGAAGTGAATGTCTCTAGATACACTGTGGTACAACATTCTTCCTCTAGGCCTTTATCAAAACTAGAACCTGACCGATACTGGATTTTTAGGACCAATATGATTTCAATATTTGATGATTCTAAAATCTGATACGTGGATATGTCAACCAATATTGTTTTTTTTCCCTCCACAGAAACACACATAATAAACAAAGATTTCCTCAAAGATTTTTTTTTTGTTTTGTTTTTTATAGTTTTTCTAATGAGTTCTTGCCAAGATAACATGGCATAAAGCAGTTTGAAATTAAACATATTTTATTGACATTAACATTATTTTAGCGATACTTGAAAATATATGACTTTTGATAAATAAGACTAACTCCTGCAATGGAGCAAATTGAAAAAGCTCCATCTAGTGCTGCTGCAGTGACGACAAAGTGTAAACGTAAGTTGGGAGAGATTTCGCATTCCCGGGATGTATCGTATATGTAAAATCAGTGTCACTTTTATGTTTTTGCATATTTTCCATAGAAGGATGGTGTTGAACTCTGTTAACATATATACATGACGTGACAACTTACAACTATTTAGTTTTCTACTGTTAGTGGTGCAGCTTAGCTAAAATTTCCATTAAAAATTTTGTGATAAAAGCATGGAATTTGACACACATACTCTAAATTAACTAATGTTTCTTTTCAGATATGGAGCCATCCTGGAGCTGAGTCAAAATTAAAAAATGGTCCAATCATGTTGAAAACTATACCACATTATTTGTCTGATCATAAAGATTCCAAAAAGGTATAGTTTGGACTATCTATGACTGAACATTCTGGAGTTATGGGGTAAAAACAGCAAGAATAGTGACAAAGGTCAGTTTCACTTTGTACAGGGGTCAAAAGTAAAAGTTGCTCCAGTTTTGTTAAAAAATTATGCAAATTATTGGTTGAGGTAATAGCATTTTAAAAAGGAATACTTTGCACCATCTGTCACGCTTAGTTATCATATTACGGGGTAACATGTCACATGTCATAGAATCCAATGGATGTCGACTTTGTTTGACCTTTAATTTGGAGACCAAACATTCAACACAGTTCATTTTATAAATCCATTTATTTTAACCAATAATTTGCATCACTTTTTACCAAAATTGGAGCAACTTTAAGTTTTGACCCCTGTTCAAACTGAAACTGACCTTTGTCACCATTCTTGCTGTTTTTATCACATAACTCCAGAACATTCAGTCATAGATAGTCTAAACTATACCTTTTTGGAATCATTATGATCAGACAAATAATGTGGTATCATTTTCAACATGAGTGGAGCATTTTAAAAATTCAACCCCATGTTATTCTTTATTGACTCCTGTAGTTCATTAGAGGTCAACTCCAGGATCGCTCCATGTCTGAAAATAAACGTTTGTTAAATTAGAATTTGTGTGCCAAATTCCATGCTTTTATCACAAAATGAACAATTGTTTTGCTGTGCCGCCCCACTATGTTAGCTGATGCGTTCTACAAATGTGTGTTGAGAAAAGGGGCACTGCACACCACCCTCTAGTGGACAAACTATGCAACAACAACAACGGTTGTAGTTGATCTACCATGTCACCTTTTTTTTTTGGCAATTATTGGCTGTTATGAACACCAACAGCAATTTATCTGCATGTACGTCATATCAGCCACTATTGACTTGTTGATTTTTTGGATGGGCTCTTGTCAAGCTTTTGCATTTTATAAATTGGGATATTTATGAGGTGATTGATGTATTTCAGCTATATTTTTAAGCTGATTTGATCTCCTTTCTTCCGATCGTTCTCGCGCCATCGTTGGCGTTCTCCACTCCTCCTAAAGCTCACGTACACCTCCACTATTTTCAGCAGCTCAGCTTCTCCTCCTCGGCTTGTTTGCTTTGTGCGTTCACCCACTCAAGGCCTCAGCTTGCGTCTGCATATTTGATCAAACTCCGGTGAGGATTCGGCGGTGGCGCTGATTCCCAGTCGCGACGGGGCCTGTTGGTTGAAACAACAACAACAACAACAACAACGGCCCCACAACCTGACTGCCAGCCCCTGATGATGAAACAACAGGGGGAAACAAAAGCGGCTCCCAGAGCTGCAGATGTTGACGCTGGAAGCTGTTTGTTGTGTGGAGATGTTTTGTGAGGAGGCGCTGGAGTGTGTGTGTGTGTGTGGGCGTGCGCACACTTCCGCGAGCACGTCTGCGTGCACGCTCACCTCTGTGTTTGTATGCGTGTCGCCGCTGCGGCCCCTGCGGCTGTGAGGAACCCAGCTGGGAGGAAGAGCGAGCGCATTCATCCTGGCTCTCGGGGCCGGGGGCCACACAGGTACCCGATGAGGGGATGAAAGGCTGCTCTGCAGATGTCACCCACCGGGGTTCAGCGGCCGAGCCAGCAAATGTCATGTTTGGCAGCTGGTACGCCGCTGCTCTCCCACCAGTTGTTGGCAGAAGCGTCTTCTAAAAGGATGCTCTGGAGTGGGATGGAAGCACCGGGAGCGCCCTGATGGGAGCAACATTAAAGTGAGTTGCTGGCTTCTGTCTGTCATAGAACATTAACCTTGTCCCCCCCCCCCCCCACACACACACACACACACACACACACTGCTTCTCTTGCCCAGCTGACACATCTCTCTCTCTCTCTCTCTCTCTCTTACAAACCTTTTCCCTTTTCTGTCATTCACACACGCATTTGTGCAGACGTGCGAATCACCGCCGACTAGTACGATGTTCTCAGGCTTTCCACTGTCATTCTTACGCCTTTGTGTTCATTTTGGCTGCTGCTTACTGTTTGGCAGCACATATGGCATTTGATTGCCAAAGGTCCAGCGGTTGACCCTCCAGACGCCCCACAGCTCAGCTCCCACAGGTTGCCTCCGCATAGAGAAACCTCCCACTGGCTACAAAAAACAACACATGCACGTCACAACAAACACATTTCTTTACTTAACATTCTACATGATAATTATTTGTCAAATGCTGTCCTGTGCACCGGCAATGTTTCCTGTATATTCGTTTTGTGAATTGTTTTGTAATTTGTGTCGGTGGCATGACCCAAGCAGAGGGTCACCCTTTGAGTCTGGTCTGCTTGAGGTTTCTTCCTCAACTCATCAGAGGGAGGCCTGTGTGCTTGCTCTAGGGGTTGGTAAGGTTAAACCTTACTCTGTTGTGATTTGGTGGAATATACATCCCCAATTCCAATGAAGTTGGGACGTTGTGTAAAATGTAAATAACAACAGAATGCAATGACTTTCAAATCCTCTTCAACCTATATTCAATTGAATACACCACAAAGACAAGATATTTAACATTCAAACTGATAGACTTTTGTGTTTTTGTGCAAATGTTTGCTGATTTTGAAATGGGTGCCTGCAACACGTTTCAAAAAAGTTAGGACAGGAGCAAAAAAAAAAAAAAAAAAAAAGGGAAAGTTGATGAATGCTCAAAGAAAAACTGGAACATTCCATAGGTGAACAGGTTAATTGGAAACAGGAGAGTGTCATGATTGGGTATAAAAGGAGCATCCCCAAAGGACTCAGCCATTCACAAGCAAAGATGAGGTGAGGATCACCACTTTGTGAACAACTGTGAAAAAATAGTCCAACAGATAAAGAACAATGTTTCTCAACGTTCAACTACAAGGAATTTAGGGATTCCATCATCTACAGTCCATAATATAATCAGAATATTCAGAGAATCTGGAGAACTTTCTACACGTAAGCGGCAAGGCTGAAAACCACATTGAATGATTGTCCTTGATCCAGGACAATCACAACCTCAGACACTCCGAGTCCTCGTTCAGTGTCTCAAGTCCTGCAATCAGGGTATCCATTGATTCCACAAACACCAAAGCATCATCCACTGAATCCAGCTCAATTCTGAAAACATCTTTAAATCAACTGGATTAAAAAAAAACAAACAAAAAAGACACAAATCCGGGCACCACGTCAACACCAAAAGTTAAGAGAGACAGTCTGAAAAGCCATTAAGCACAACCCAAACGGACAACAATCAATCAGTAACTCCCTCTTTAGAAGTACAAATAGCAATAATAGTAGTCGTAACAGTTGTACAGTTGGGTTCCCACATTTTGAGCAAATGACTTTGCCAGTGTTTTAAGCATTTAAGATACTATGGGGCGGTGTCATTTTTCCTGCGATTCACGCGGTATTTCCATTGGCTCTGACAGATCTGTTCCAGTTGTTGGCCTCTGTGTTAATGCTTACCAGGACCGCTATGTGAAAATCCCATTTCTGCAAATGCAAAAGGAACACATTAAAGAAAGGTCAGTTTCTCACTGTTGGATTTAACAAGACATCAATCTCTCCAAAACAGCAGAAAACACTCGGGGGAAGAGCCGATGCTTAGCCGTGTGTTTGAGGGTTTTTCCATCAGGTTACTAATCAGAAACACATCTTTGGAAGGACGAATAAAAGGCTTGAATTACACTTTTTATTTTGCTGAGACTCCTCTGCTTTTATGTTCTAAATCCTACTGGTCAGAGGAATAGTTATGGCTGAATAAATGCTTGTATTTTTATCTTCAGTTGGTTTACCAGCAACAAGTGGCAAAATGCAAACAAATATCCTATAATAAAGTAATAATAAATGAAAAAAAAAGAAATCGCTCTCCATTCATATATTTTTGTTTATTATACTAACATAATTATAGCGTAATCAGATTTATAGATTTAAGCTTTAGGTCTATAGGCATCTATTTTTCAGTATTACTACAAGAAAAAATGTTTTAGGGCACTAAAATGCAAAAATTATATATGTTTAATAAAAGTCCCATTGACATCAAGATCTCTTTTGCAAGGAAGACCTGAACAATTATAAAGTTTCCAAATCATCTAACCTGCATGTCTTAAAATCAATCAATCAATCAACTTTTTTCTTGTATAGCGCCAAATCACAACAAACAGTTGCCCCAAGGCGCTCCACATTGCAAGGCAAGGCCATACAATAATTATGAAACACAGTCTACGTCTAAAGCAACATAACCAAGGGATGGTCCAGGGTCACCCGATCCAGCCCTAACTATAAGCCTTAGCGAAAAGGAAAGTTTTAAGCCTAATCTTAAAAGTAGAGAGGGTATCTGTCTCCCTGATCTGAATTGGGAGCTGGTTCCACAGGAGAGGAGCCTGAAAGCTGAAGGCTCTGCCTCCCATTCTACTCTTACAAACCCTAGGAACTACAAGTAAGCCCGCAGTCTGAGAGCGAAGCGCTCTAATGGGGTAATATGGTACTACGAGGTCCCTAAGATAAGATGGGACCTGATTATTCAAAACCTTATAAGTAAGAAGAAGAATTTTAAATTCTATTCTAGCATTAACAGGAAGCCAATGAAGGGAGGCCAACACGGGTGAGATATGCTCTCTCCTGCTAGTCCCCGTCAGTACTCTAGCTGCAGCATTCTGAACCAACTGAAGGCTTTTTAGGGAACTTTTAGGACAACCTGATAATAATGAATTACAATAGTCCAGCCTAGAGGAAACTAAATGCATGAATTAGTTTTTCAGCATCACTCTGAGACAAGACCTTTCTGATTTTAGAGATATTGCGTAAATGCAAAAAGGCAGTCCTACATATTTGTTTAATATGCGCTTTGAATGACATATCCTGATCAAAAATAACTCCAAGATTTCTCACAGTATTACTAGAGATCAGGGAAATGCCATCCAGAGTAACGATCTGGTTAGACACCATGCTTCTAAGATTTGTGGGGCCAAGTACAATAACTTCAGTTTTATCTGAGTTTAAAAGCAGGAAATTAGAGGTCATCCATGTCTTTATGTCTGTAAGACAATCCTGCAGTTTAGCTAATTGGTGCGTATCCTCTGGCTTCATGGATAGATAAAGCTGGGTATCATCTGCGTAACAATGAAAATTTAAGCAATACCGTCTAATAATACTGCCCAAGGGAAGCATGTATAAAGTGAATAAAATTGGTCCTAGCACAGAACCTTGTGGAACTCCATAATTAACTTTAGTCTGTGAAGAAGATTCCCCATTTACATGAACAAACTGTAATCTATTAGACAAATATGATTCAAACCACCGCAGCGCAATGCCTTTAATACCTATGACATGCTCTAATCTCTGTAATAAAATTTTATGGTCAACAGTATCAAAAGCAGCACTGAGGTCCAACAGAACAAGCACAGAGATAAGTCCACTGTCCGAAGCCATAAGAAGATCATTTGTAACCCTCACTAATGCTGTTTCTGTACTATGATGAATTCTAAAACCTGACTGAAACTCTTCAAATAGACCATTCCTCTGCAGGTGATCAGTTAGCTGTTTTACAACTACCCTCTCAAGAATCTTTGAGAGAAAAGGAAGGTTGGAGATTGGCCTATAATTAGCTAAGATAGCTGGGTCAAGTGATGGCTTTTTAAGTAATGGTTTAATTACTGCCACCTTAAAGGCCTGTGGTACATAACCAACTAACAAAGATAGATTGATCATATTTAAGATTGAAGCATTAAATAATGGTAGGACTTCCTTGAGCAGCCTGGCAGGAATGGGGTCTAATAAGCATGTTGATGGTTTGGATGAAGTAACTAATGAAAATAACTCAGACAGAACAATCGGAGAGAAAGAGTCTAACCAAATACCGGCATCACTGAAAGCAGCCAAAGATAACGATACATCTTTGGGATGGTTATGAGTAATTTTTTTCTCTAATAGTCAAAATTTTGTTAGCAAAGAAAGTCATGAAGTCATTACTAGTTAAAGTTAATGGAATACTCAGCTCAATAGAGCTCTGACTCTTTGTCAGCCTGGCTACAGTGCTGAAAAGAAACCTGGGGTTGTTCTTATTTTCTTCAATTAGTGATGAGTAGAAAGATGTCCTAGCTTCACGAAGGGCTTTCTTATAGAGCAACAAACTCTTTTTCCAGGCTAAGTGAAGATCTTCTAAATTAGTGAGACGCCATTTCCTCTCCAACTTACGGGTTATCTGCTTTAAGCTACGAGTTTGTGAGTTATACCACGGAGTCAGACACTTCTGATTTAAAGCTCTCTTTTTCAGAGGAGCTACAGCATCCAAAGTTGTCTTCAATGAGGATGTAAAACTATTGACAAGATACTCTAACTCCCTTACAGAGTTTAGGTAGCTACTCTGCTCTGTGTTGGTATATGACATTAGAGAACATAAAGAAGGAATCATATCCTTAAACCTAGTTACAGCGCTTTCTGAAAGACTTCTAGTGTAATGAAACTTATTCCCCACTGCAGGGTAGTCCATCAGGGTAAATGTAAATGTTATTAAAAAATTATCAGACAAAAGGGAGTTTTCAGGGAATACTGTTAAGTCTTCTATTTCCATACCATAAGTCAGAACAAGATCTAAAATATGATTAAAGTGGTGGGTGGACTCATTTACTTTTTGAGCAAAGCCGATAGAGTCTAATAATAGATTAAATGCAGTGTTGAGGCTGTCATTCTCAGCATCTGTGTGGATGTTAAAATCGCCCACTATAATTATCTTATCTGAGCTAAGCACTAAGTCAGACAAAAGGTCTGAAAATTCACAGAGAAACTCACAGTAACGACCAGGTGGACGATAGATAATAACAAATAAAACTGGTTTTTGGGACTTCCAATTTGGATGGACAAGACTAAGAGACAAGCTTTCAAATGAATTAAAGCTCTGTCTAGGTTTTTGATTAATTAATAAGCTGGAATGGAAGATTGCTGCTAATCCTCCGCCCCGGCCCGTGCTATGAGCATTCTGACAGTTAGTGTGACTCGGGGGTGTTGACTCATTTAAACTAACATATTCATCCTGCTGTAACCAAGTTTCTGTTAGGCAGAATAAATCAATACGTTGATCAATTATTATATCATTTACCAACAGGGACTTAGAAGAAAGAGACCTAATGTTTAATAGACCACATTTAACTGTTTTAGTCTGTGGTGCAATTGAAGGTGCTATATTATTTTTTCTTTTTGAATTTTTATGCTTAAATAGATTTTTGCTAGTTATTGGTGGTCTGGGAGCAGGCACCGTCTCTACGGGGATGGGGTAATAGGGGGATGGCAGGGGGAGAGAAGCTGCAGAGAGGTGTATAAGACCACAGCTCTGCCTCCTGGTCCCAACGCTAGACAGTCACAGTTTGGAGGATCCCAAAAAATTGGCCAGATTTCTAGAAATGAGAGCTGCTCCATCTAAAGTGGGATGGATGCCGTCTCTCCTAACAAGACCAGGTTTTCCCCAGAAGCTTTGCCAATTATCAATGAAGCCCACCTCATTTTTTGGACACCACTCAGACAGCCAGCAATTCAAGGAGAACATGCGGCTAAACATGTCACTCCCGGTCTGATTGGGGAGGGGCCCAGAGAAAACAACAGAGTCCGACATTGTTTTTGCAAAGTTACACACCGATTCAATGTTAATTTTAGTGACCTCCGATTGGCGTAACCGAGTGTCATTACTGCCGACGTGAATTACAATCTTACCAAATTTACGCTTAGCCTTAGCCAGCAATTTCAAATGTCCTTCGATGTCGCCTGCTCTGGCCCCCGGAAGACAATTGACAATGGTTGCTGGTGTCGCTAACTTCACATTTCTCAAAACAGAGTCGCCAATAACCAGAGTTTGATCCTCGGCGAGTGTATCGTCGAGTGGGGAAAAACGGTTAGAGATGTGAACGGGTTGACGGTGTACACGGGGCTTCTGTTTAGGGCTACGCTTCCTCCTCACAGTCACCCAGTCAGCCTGCTTTCCCGACTGCACGGGGTCTGCCAGGGGGGAACTAACGGCGGCTAAGCTACCTTGGTCCGCACCGACTACAGGGGCCTGGCTAGCTGTAGAATTTTCCACGGTGCGGAGCCGAGCCTCCAATTCGCCCAGCCTGGCCTCCAAAGCTACGAATAAGCTGCACTTATTACATGTACCGTTACTGCTAAAGGAGGCCGAGGAATAACTAAACATTTCACACCCAGAGCAGAAAAGTACGGGAGAGACAGGAGAAGCCGCCATGCTAAAACGGCTAAGAGCTAGTAGCTACGCTAAGCTAGCGGATTCCCAAACAGGGAATCCGACACTAGACAGGCTGTGGAGCAGCACAGGTAACGCACGACAACAGCGCCCAAAAAAATAAAATCAAAATGAAAATCCACTGGACAGGCTGTGGAGCAGCACAGGTAACACACGACAGCAGCGCTAAAAAAATAAAAATAAATAAATAAATAAAATAAAATAATAAAATAAAAATAAAAATGTGGGAGGACACCGGAGCATGTGGAGAAAACCCACGCAAACACAGGGAGAACATGCAAATCCCCCCCCACACACACAATATGTATATATATATATATATATATATATATTTAAAGATGTTTCTTTTGTTTGTTTGGTTTTTAGGAATCATCTGTAAGTGTCTTTGCATTGACATGTATCAGGCAGAACACTGACAAAGAAATGAAATTTCTTTATTTCTTGTAATTGAAAATTAGGCTTACAGCATAATAAGAATTTTTTGAAATAATAATAATAATAATAATAATAATAACAATAATAATAATAATAAAGATCTGTCCAGAAATCAGCTAAGGAAGAATGCTTAAAATTTTAGAGTGGAACAAGGGGCGGATCCAGGAGTTATAAAAACTCTTTTGTTGTATTTCATAATGCCTCCCCCTTTTAAATTATGTTATATTTATAAAAAAAAATAGGCATTTTTATAGTGAAAATATGTTTAAGTGTAAGGTTTAGAGCAGATCCAGGCAAAGGTTCTGATCCATACTCTTCTTAGGAGAAGCAAATAGGCCTCGAAACACATATTATAGCCTCGAGGACTGGGTCTAGGCTGACGTCTCACTTCTCTTTGTATTTTCTTTCTTTCTTTTTTAATGCATCACCTGAGTGTCAGTGGGCTACTTTTGGGTAAAAACTATGAAACAACTCTTTTAAGACACGTTGTGACCCAATTTAACTTACTAATAACACCGCTTTAAACACACACACACACCATGTACGACCACAGGGACCGGCACGCGCTCACACACATGCTGTGTGGACAAATCACACCCGCGGGATCTGGATGCATGCAATTAAGATTATGATCAATGACAAGTCAATCATGTGAGCCTGTTCTCCTCTCCCTGCCCCGACTCAGCAGTTATTCTCCAGCTGGTGGGGTCTGCCCCAAATTATCAGAGGTGAAATCGTGCCTCTCTTTTCTCCCCTTGTTTCTTTTTCCTATAGCCTCCACCCTTTCTCCTCCTCCTCCTCCCTGTCATCAGAGCAGTTTCCTCAGGCCACCTCCTGCTTTTCTGTCACGTCTGCTGAGCTTTTAGCTCTGTCAGTCACGTCTGACAGCTCGGGGCTTTTTCACCATTAGCACCCCCCCCCCCAGGCCGCCCAGCTTTCAGACTCCATGTTAGGTCATAAAGCTCCCGCCCACCCCAAGCAGACAGATGAGGGTCAGGTTTAATGTTCTCCTCACTTTAATATTGTCACTCTTCAAACTGCCAGCTTTTACCAGATGATTTACAGTTTATTGTCACAGATTACGCTGGGCAATTGCCAAAAAGACGGGAAAAACTCAATTCGGATGTGATTGTTAACATTGTGACGTGGCAAAAACAGCTCATCCCGCTGACCGGTCCAAGTGATGGAGGAGGACAGGAGGTGCATCTGTCCTCTTCTGTGTTTAGCTCATTTTCACTGGCAGCACACGCTCTCTGGATTTCACAGGTTCTCAGGTACATTTGCTACTAAGCAACAGAATACACTGAATAATAAGCCCCATTGCCAGAAAAACACTGATAAGGGATCAGTTTGGAAATTTCATTGAATGTTCATTTAAAACCATTTTTATACAAATTATTTCTCCGGTGTGCTTAAAGATACACTTTCTTTTGTTTTCAAGTTCTTATTTTGCGTCTGTGTTTGAAACATGGAGCAGGTACATCAGTGGAATGAGGAGCTGGGAGGCCAATATGTAGACCTGAGTTTGATTCCTGGTCATTGTACATGTGTATATCCTTTGACAAAACAAAGTTCTGTTCCTCTTAATTGTGGCATGCCACAAGGCTCCAGTTTGGGTCCTCCCTTGCTTTTATTGTACATGCTAGCCTTCTGCCTAATTTTTGAGAAATGCAACACCTCATATCAATGGTATGCAGATGGTACATAGTTTTACCTCCCAGTTTCACCTGTCAGTACATGTTCTAGCTGTGTGGAGGACAGCAAATGCTGGATGGCAAGGAATTATCTCCAGATAAGAAAAGCCTCCAGTATCAGCTCTACTCTTTGTCCTCTGTATGATAAATTTACACAAAGAGGTGAAATATTCTTGGTGTTTTTATGGCTAATTCATTCAATTTTTAATGAACAATTGGGCAATGTTGTGAAATGAATAGCTAAACTGCAGGATTGTCTTACAGACATAAAGACATGGATGACCTCTAATTTCCTGCTTTTAAACTCAGATAAAACTGAAGTTATTGTACTTGGCCCCACAAATCTCAGAAACATGGTGTCTAACCAGATCTTTACTCTGGATGGCATTACCCTGACCTCTAGTAATACTGTGAGAAATCTTGGAGTTATTTTTGATCAGGATATGTCATTCAAAGCGCATATTAAACAAATATGTAGGACTGCCTTTTTTCATTTACGCAATATCTCTAAAATCAGAAAGGTCTTGTCTCAGAGTGATGCTGAAAAACTAATTCATGCATTTATTTCCTCTAGGCTGGACTATTGTAATTCATTATTATCAGGTTGTCCTAAAAGTTCCCTAAAAAGCCTTCAGTTGGTTCAGAATGCTGCAGCTAGAGTACTGACGGGGACTAGCAGGAGAGAGCATATCTCACCCATATTGGCCTCTCTTCATTGGCTTCCTGTTAATTCTAGAATAGAATTTAAAATTCTTCTTCTTACTTATAAGGTTTTGAATAATCAGGTCCCATCTTATCTTAGGGACCTCGTAGTACCATATTACCCCATTAGAGCGCTTCGCTCTCAGACTGCGGGCTTACTTGTAGTTCCTAGGGTTTGTAAGAGTAGAATGGGAGGCAGAGCCTTCAGCTTTCAGGCTCCTCTCCTGTGGAACCAGCTCCCAATTCAGATCAGGGAGACAGATACCCTCTCTACTTTTAAGATTAGGCTTAAAACTTTCCTTTTCGCTAAGGCTTATAGTTAGGGCTGGATCAGGTGACCCTGGACCATCCCTTGGTTATGTTGCTTTAGACGTAGACTGTGGGGGGGTTCCCATGATGCACTGTTTCTTTCTTTTTTTGCTCCGTATGCATCACTCTGCATTTAATCATTAGTGATCGATCTCTGCCCCCCTTCTCGGCATGTCTTTTTCCTGGTTCTTTCCCTCAGCCCCAACCAGTCTCAGCAGAAGACTGCCCCTCCCTGAGCCTGGTTCTGCTGGAGGTTTCTTCCTGTTAAAAGGGAGTTTTTCCTTCCCACTGTGGCCAAGTACTTGCTCATAGGGGGTCGTTTTGACCGTTGGGGTTTTTCATGGTTATTGTATGGCCTTGCCTTGCAATATGGAGCGCCTTGGGGCAACTGTTTGTTGTGATTTGGCGCTATATAAGAAAAAAGTTGATTGATTGATTGATTGAAATGTCACTTTTTCCATCTTTGAAATATTGCAAACATAAAGACACATTCATTTCCAAAAGACCTGGAAACAGTAATCCATGTTTTTATTACTTCTCACCTGAACTAATGTAATGCATTGGATCTGTTGACCTATTCAACTCTTTCTCAATTACAAATGGTCCAAAATTAAGCAGCTATACTCTTTAACTGGAACAAAGAAACAACCATACATCAGTCCTGTCCCGGTTTACGTGCACCGACTGCCAGTGAAGTACAGAGTTGATTTTAAAATTTTCCTTTTTTGAGAATATTACTTTGATGGATTCCTAGAGGTTATAATATTCAACAGTGACTGCCCCTCAAAGTGATGTTTGACAGTGACATCACAGGGTGGAGTTGGTGGTTACAAAGAAAACCCTCTTAGCCATTTCTAGAACCAGTTTTGCACCTACGGTCTAGTGGTTAAGCAGTGGGTTTGAGACCAGAGGATCCTTGGTTAACCAAAGAATTTCTGCACAAACTGTCAGAAACCGTCTCAGGGAAGCTCATCTGCATGCTCGTCGTCCTCATCGGGGTCTCAACCTGACTCCAGTTCGTCGTCGTAACCGACTACAAATGCTCACATTTGCTGGCGTTTGGCACGTTGGAGAGGTGTTCTCTTCACGGATGAATCCCAGTTCACACTGTTCAGGGCAGATGGCAGACAGCGTGTGTGGCGTCGTGTGGGTGAGCGGTTTTCTGATGTCAATGTTGTGGATCAAGTGGCCCATGGTGGCGGTGGGGTTATGGTATGGGCAGGCGTCTGTTATGGACGAAGAACACAGGTGCATTTTATTGATGGCATTTTGAATGCACAGAGATACCGTGACGAGATCCTGAGGCCCATTGTTGTGCCATACATCCAAGAACATCACCTCATGTTGCAGCAGGATAATGCACGGCCCCATGTTGCAAGGATCTGTACACAATTCTTGGAAGCTGAAAATGTCCCAGTTCTTGCATGGCCGGCATACTCACCGGACATGTCACCCATTGAGCATGTTTGGGATGCTCTGGACTGGCGTATACGACAGCGTGTACCAGTTCCTACCAATATGCAGCAACTTCGCACAGCCATTGAAGAGGAGTGGACCAACATTCCACAGGCCACAATTGACAACCTGATCAACTCTATGCGAAGGAGATGTGTTGCACTGCATGAGGCAAATGGTGGTCACACCAGATACTGACTGGTATCCCCCCCAATAAAACAAAACTGCACCTTTCAGAGTGGCCTTTTATTGTGGGCAGTCTAAGGCACACCTGTGCACTAATCATGGTGTCTAATCAGCATCTTGATATGGCACACCTGTGAGGTGGGATGGATTATCTCAGCAAAGAAGAAGTGCTCACTATCACAGATTTAGACTGATTTGTGAACAATATTTGAGGGAAATGGTGATATTGTGTATGTGGAAAAAGTTTTAGATCTTTGAGTTCATCTCATACAAAATGGGAGCAAAACCAAAAGTGTTGCGTTTATATTTTTGCTGAGTGTAGATCCAGGTTCCTTTTTTGAGCCTATTTTTTTTTCTAAAAATCCCGCTGCATCACCTGTCTCAACCCCCCCCCCCCCCCCAAAAAAGGCTACACCAGAGAGTACTGCAGCATCAAGTGTTCCAGCCCCAGAGCTCATTGGACTGCAGGACAGTGCACAGATATGACAGACATCTTCCCAAGGTTTGGGTCTCACAACATTCTAAATAGTCAGTGTGATCTACCTCCAGACAAAAAGACAGAAATGAGGATGTGTGAAAATAAATTGTGGAACTCTGATTGATCTCATCTGTCAGTTTGGTGGGACAAATAATGGCTGACCATTAGAGGTGTGCTCTCTCAGTGCCTTTCTAGTTATTCAAAGTGATCGAAAAAGTAAGCTAAAAACTGTTGTAGCCAATCCTCAAGTACATATATGGGAAATGCGCTGGTGAGTGAGGAAGGAAGTGATAATAAACACACAAACAAAAGGGGTGATGCAACCCGGACCTCACACTCCTCTCAGCCTATATGCCAACCCCCATCCCAGACCCCAACCCTTAGAGGAGAGGAGAACACAGCCCTAAGTGCAGCAGGTGGACTTTGTGTGTTTGTAATTAAAACCAAATTAGGTTAAACTGCAGTTCTTCCTGCCACCCCGAGCCCATGGAGACACTGTGCCCCTGCACCTCCAGGCACACAGAATTAGCCTGGCCACACACTGGGAGCCTAATGGACAACAAGTACACCACGGCTGCTGTTCACGAGCTGGATAACACCCTGCACCTGCATGTACTGAACATCTCCTCATTACACGTTGCGTTGTATACAGTCGCATGGCTGCTGTTGTGCCTGTGCAGGTGGGGTTTAGATGCCAGTAAAGCTGCGGCGCTATTAGTTTGAGGTGGAGTCTTTATTTTGGGGTGTTTGCTGGATTCTAATTGAAGACTGATGGATTTCCATTAATTTCCTCCTCACACCTGCTTCCTTTATCTGCTTTCAGATGGCACAGGAGCGATGGGTCGGCTGGCCGGACCGCCAGCCCTTCTATTATGAATAATGTGCAACACCAAAAGCATGATGAACGTGCACAGCTGCACAGGACATGATGATTCCAGTCCAGCTTTCCAAGTAATTTGGTCAAACTGGATTATCAGCAACACAAATTAGTATCAGTGGTAATCATCAATGCCAGTGCAGTAAGTGTGTGTGTGTGTGTGTGTGTGTGGGGGGGGGGGGGGGGGGGGGGGGTGACTTACAACTATATGTACTTAAAGGGGTCTTATTGTGAAAAATTGGTTTTAATCTGCCTTTTTAAATAGAAACAATTACATAGTTTTATGTTTAACAACCTGAAGTGATTCATTTTAGAATGTCTTCAAACTATTCTTATTTGACTGGAACTTTCAGACAGTGAGAACTGCCCGAACTGGGTTTCAGTACGAAAAGTTCTTGGTTCAAGACCACCCCGTCCATACTCCACGTAATGTAGAGTTGTGTCAGAAAGGGCATTCGGTATAAAACTTGTGCCAAATCAACATGCAGATTTGTAGGCTAGAACACATTTAAAAATGAAAGGCATCAGAGGGCTGATGCATGCTCTGCACACCAAACTTTAAATGTGCAAGTACGGTAAACATGGACAATACCAATCACCCTCTGCACACTGCCATTAGCAACCAGAGGAGCCAACAGACTGAAAAAATCCTTTGTCCCTCAGGTCATCAAACTGTACAACTCCTCACTCAGGGGGAGGAGAAGTAACAGGAAGATTAACTGGATTATGCTGTAACCTCAATTTCCCTGAGGGAGTCTTCCCAAGGGATTAATAGAGTTCCATCTAATCTAATATCTAATCTAACATATATGTCTGTAACGGTGTTTCTGATGTTGTATGACTACATCATGCGACCTCAAAATGAAGGCATTCATATTAATCAATCACAAATATTGTGCTGATCAATATATGCTTTAGATCAGTGGTTTTAAAACTGTGAGGTGTGTGCCCCCCCCCGCAGAGTCCTGGGGGGAGGGGGGGCACAAAGCAATAACTGTAAACACTGTTAACCAACAAAAGGAGAGGGGGGGAAAGGAAAAAGAAAACATTGTTAGGTAACATGCCAGGAGCAAAATGGATAAAAGTTTTAGTGTGTAAATCTACCAGTGAGAAGGCATCCCCACATCAGCCACCTGTGCACATCAAAGAGTGTGTTACTTATGTCAAAGACATTTGAAACACACACAGAGATGTTTAAATGTTAAAAACAATGTTTTGAAGAATGAATTGAAGAATAAAGTTTTTTAAATACATGTTTAAAATGGTGTAAAATGTGTGAAAGAATAGAAAGTTTAAAAAAAAAACATGTTTAAAATGGTGTAAAATGTGTGAAAGAACAGAACGTTTTTTAAAAGCATGTTTAAAATGGTGTAAAATGTGTGAAAGAATAGAAAGTTTTTTTAAAAAAACATGTTTAAAATGGTGTAAAATGAGTGAAAGAATAGAAAGTTTAAAAAAAAAACATGTTTAAAATGGTGTAAAATGTGTGAAAGAACAGAACGTTTTTTAAAAGCATGTTTAAAATGGTGTAAAATGTGTGAAAGAATAGAAAGTTTTTTTTTAAAAAACATGTTTAAAATGGTGTAAAATGTGTGAAAGAACAGAACGTTTTTTAAAAGCATGTTTAAAATGGTGTAAAATGTGTGAAAGAATAGAAAGTTTTTAAAAAAAAACATGTTTAAAATGGTGTAAAATGTGTGAAAGAACAGAACATTTTTTAAAAGCATGTTTAAAATGGTGTAAAATGTGTGAAAGAATAGAAAGTTTTTTTTAAAAAACATGTTTAAAATGGTGTAAAATGAGTGAAAGAATAGAAAGTTTTTTAAAAAAAACATGTTTAAAATGGTGTAAAATGAGTGAAAGAATAGAAAGTTTTAAAAAAAAACATGTTTAAAATGGTGTAAAATGTGTGAAAGAATAGAAAGTTTTAAAAAAAAAACATGTTTAAAATGGTGTAAAATGTGTGAAAGAACAGAACGTTTTTTAAAAGCATGTTTAAAATGGTGTAAAATGTGTGAAAGAATAGAAAGTTAAAAAAAAAAAAAAAAACATGTTTAAAATGGTGTAAAATGTGTGAAAGAACAGAACGTTTTTTTAAAAGCATGTTTAAAATGGTGTAAAATGTGTGAAAGAATAGAAAGTTTTTTTAAAAAAAATGTTTAAAATGGTGTAAAATGAGTGAAAGAATAGAAAGTTTTAAAAAAAAACATGTTTAAAATGGTGTAAAATGAGTGAAAGAATAGGTTTTTTAAAAAAAAACATGTTTAAAATGGTGTAAAATGAGTGAAATAATAGAAAGTTTTAAAAAAAAAAACATGTTTAAAATGGTGTAAAATGTGTGAAAGAATAGAAAGTTTTTTAAAAAAACATGTTTAAAATGGTGTAAAATGAGTGAAAGAATAGAAAGTTTTTTAAAAAACATGTTTAAAATGGTGTAAAATGTGTGAAAGAACAGAACGTTTTTTAAAAGCATGTTTAAAATGGTGTAAAATGTGTGAAAGAATAGAACGTTTTTTAAAAAAAAAACATGTTTAAAATGGTGTAAAATGTGTGAAAGAACAGAACGTTTTTTAAAAGCATGTTTAAAATGGTGTAAAATGTGTGAAAGAATAGAAAGTTTTTTTAAAAAACATGTTTAAAATGGTGTAAAATGAGTGAAAGAATAGAAAGTTTTTTAAAAAAACATGTTTAAAATGGTGTAAAATGTGTGAAAGAATAGAAAGTTTTTTTTAAAAAAAACATGTTTAAAATGGTGTAAAATGTGTGAAAGAACAACGTTTTTTAAAAGCATGTTTAAAATGGTGTAAAATGTGTGAAAGAATAGAAAGTTTTTTTTTTTAAATGTTTAAAATGGTGTAAAATGAGTGAAAGAATAGAAAGTTTTTAAAAAAAACATGTTTAAAATGGTGTAAAATGAGTGAAAGAATAGAAAGTTTTAAAAAAAACATGTTTAAAATGGTGTAAAATGAGTGAAAGAATAGAAAGTTTTTTTAAAAAAACATGTTTAAAATGGTGTAAAATGTGTGAAGGAATAGAAAGTTTTTTAAAAAAACATGTTTAAAATGGTGTAAAATGAGTGAAAGAATAGAAAGTTTAAAAAAAAAAAACATGTTTAAAATGGTGTAAAATGTGTGAAAGAACAGAACGTTTTTTAAAAGCATGTTTAAAATGGTGTAAAATGTGTGAAAGAATAGAAAGTTAAAAAAAAAACATGTTTAAAATGGTGTAAAATGTGTGAAAGAACAGAACGTTTTTTAAAAGCATGTTTAAAATGGTGTAAAATGTGTGAAAGAATAGAAAGTTTTTTTTAAAAAAAAATGTTTAAAATGGTGTAAAATGAGTGAAAGAATAGAAAGTTTTTTAAAAAACATGTTTAAAATGGTGTAAAATGAGTGAAAGAATAGAAAGTTTTTTTAAAAAAAACATGTTTAAAATGGTGTAAAATGAGTGAAAGAATAGAAAGTTTTTTTAAAAAAACATGTTTAAAATGGTGTAAAATGAGTGAAAGAATAGAAAGTTAAAAAAAACATGTTTAAAATGGTGTAAAATGTGTGAAAGAACAAAGTTTTTTAAAAAACATGTTTAAAATGGTGTAAAATGTATGAAAGAATAGAAAGTTTTTAAAAAATCAAATCAAATCAAATCAATTTTATTTATATAGCGCCAAATCACAAC
This sequence comes from Thalassophryne amazonica, assembly GCF_902500255.1. NCBI lineage: Eukaryota > Metazoa > Chordata > Actinopteri > Batrachoidiformes > Batrachoididae > Thalassophryne > Thalassophryne amazonica. The sequence goes on from NC_047121.1 coordinate 70,016,135, forward strand.
AAACAGTTGCCCCAAGGCGCTTTATATTGTAAGGCAAAAGCCATACAATAATTACAGAAAAACCTCAACGGTCAAAACGACCCCCTGTGAGCAAGCACTTGGCAACAGTGGAAAGGAAAAACTCCCTTTTAACAGGAAGAAACCTCCAGCAGAACCAGGCTCAGGGAGGGGCAGTCTTCTGCTGGGACTGGTTGGGGCTGAGGGAGAGAACCAGGAAAAAGACATGCTGTGGAGGGGAGCAGAGATCAATCACTAATGATTAAATGCAGAGTGGTGCGTACAGAGCAAAAAGAGAAAGAAACACTCAGTGCATCATGGGAACCCCCCAGCAGTCTACGTCTATAGCAGCATAACTAAGGGATGGTTCAGGGTCACCTGATCCAGCCCTAACTATAAGCTTTAGCAAAAAGGAAAGTTTTAAGGCTAATCTTAAAAGTAGAGAGGGTGTCTGTCTCCTGAATTGGGAGCTGGTTCCACAGGAGAGGAGCCTGAAAGCTGAAGGCTCTGCCTCCCATTCTACTCTTACAAACCCTAGGAACTACAAGTAAGCCTGCAGTCTGAGAGCGAAGCGCTCTATTGGGGTGATATGGTACTATGAGGTCCCTAAGATAAGATGGGACCTGATTATTCAAAACCTTATAAGTAAGAAGAAGAATTTTAAATTCTATTCTAGAATTAACAGGAAGCCAATGAAGAGAGGCCAATATGGGTGAGATATGCTCTCTCCTTCTAGTCCCCGTTAGTACTCTAGCTGCAGCATTTTGAATTAACTGAAGGCTTTTTAGGGAACTTTTAGGACAACCTTATAATAATGAATTACAATAGTCCAGCCTAGAGGAAATAAATGCATGAATTAGTTTTTCAGCATCACTCTGAGACAAGACCTTTCTAATTTTAGAGATATTGCGCAAATGCAAAAAAGCAGTCCTACATATTTGTTTAATATGCGCATTGAAGGACATATCCTGATCAACAATGACTCCAAGATTTCTCACAGTATTACTAGAGGTCAGGGTAATGCCATCCAGAGTAAGGATCTGGTTAGACACCATGTTTCTAAGATTTGTGGGGCCAAGTACAATAACTTCAGTTTTATCTGAATTTAAAAGCAGGAAATTAGAGGTCATCCATGTCTTTATGTCTGTAAGACAATCCTGCAGTTTAACTAATTGGTGTGTGTCCTCTGGCTTCATGGATAGATAAAGCTGAGTATCATCTGCGTAAGAATGAAAATTTAAGCAATACTTTCTAATAATACTGCCTAAGGGAAGCATGTATAAAGTGAATAAAATTGGTCCTAGCACAGAACCTTGTGGAACTCCATAATTAACCTTAGTCTGTGAAGAAGACTCCCCATTTACATGAACAAACTGTAATCTATTAGATAAATATGATTCAAACCACTGCAGCGCAGCGCCTTTAATACCTATACCTACCTACCCTTAATACCTACCTAAAAACATGTTTAAAATGGTGTAAAATGTGTGAAAGAATAAAAAGTTTTTTAAAAACATGTTTAAAATGGTGTCAAATGTGTGAAAGAATAGAAAGTTCTTTAAAAACATGTTTAAAATGTTTACAAAGGCTGTAAAATGTGTAAATCCTTAAAACACATAAATACGAGGGCTGTCCATAAAGTATAGGTCCTTTTTATTTTTTTCAAAAACTATATGGATTTCATTCATATGTTTTTACATCAGACATGCTTGAACCCTCGTGCGCATGCGTGAGTTTTTCCACGCCTGTCGGTGACGTCATTCGCCTGTGAGCACTCCTTGTGGGAGGAGTCGTCCAGCCCCTCGTCAGAATTCCTTTGTCTGAGAAGTTGCTGAGAGACTGGCGCTTTGTTTGATCAAAATTTTTTCTAAACCTGTGAGACACATCGAAGTGGACACGGTTCGAAAAATTAAGCTGGTTTTCTGTGAAAATTTTAATGGCTGATGAGAGATTTTGAGGTGACACTGTCACTTTAAGGACTTCCCACGGAGCGAGACGTCGTGCAGCGCTCTCAGGCGCCATCGTCAGCCTGTTTAAAGCTGAAAACCTCCACATTTCAGGCTCTATTGATCCAGGACGTCGTGAGAGAACAGAGAAGTTTCAGAAGAAGTCGATTTCAGCATTTTATCCGGATATTCCACTGTTAAAGAAGAGTTTTTTAATGAAAGACGTGCGGGCGGATTGCAGTGTCCGCGACGCTCCGCCACAGGAAAAACACCTCTGTTGGAAGCCTTAAGGACAAGTTGGAACATGTCCAGCTGTTAATTTCTCATATACTCACTCCACTGAAAGCCATCAAAAGCTGCCTGGATTTTACAAATGGTTATCAACACGGAGGTGTTTTTCCTGTGCCGCCGCACCGCGCCGGCTGCGTCCCGACGCGCGGACCCGTCCGCACATCTTTCATTAAAAAAAATCTCCTTTAACAGTGGAATATCTGGATAAAATGCTGAAACCGACTTCTTCTGAAACTTCTCTGTTCTCTCACGACGTCCTGGATCAATAGAGCCTGAAATGTGGAGGTTTTCAGCTTGAAACAGGCTGACGACGGCGCCTGGCACCGACGTCTCACACCGTGGGAAGTCCTTAAAGTGACAGTATCACCTCAAAATCTCTCATCAGCCGTTAAAATTTTCACCGAAAACCAGCTTAGTGCCAGTCTCTCAGCAACTTCTCAGACAAAGGAATTCCGACGAGGGGCTGGACGACTCCTCCCACAAGGAGTGCTCACAGGCGAATGACATCACCGACAGGCGTGGAAAAACTCACGCATGCGCACGAGGGTTCAAGCATGTCTGACATAAAAACATATGAATGAAATCCATATAGTTTTTGAAAAAAATTAAAAGGACCTATACTTTATGGACAGACCTCGTATATTTAAAATTTTCAAGCCACATTTTCCTCATCGTTCTTTTTTACTTGATCAAACTGCTCCAAAATCTAATCTCTAGATATCTGTCAAAGTAATATTCTCACCAAGTTTGATCTATCTAGGCTTCTTGGTTGTTGAGATATACAAAAAGGTGCTTTTTGTGTGTTTATACATATATATTGCATATTTTGTATAAAAAGGTGTGATTGGTCAAACTCTTCTTCTACCTTGTTGGCATAGATTTGCATTTCGCATAACAGGTAAGTAGTTTAATTTAGTTTTTTTCTTTTACATACTTTTGAGTGGTGAATCATGCCAGCATATTGTAACTTCAAAGTTCTGAAAAATGTACCCAGATTGGCAGGTGCGCAACTGCAAGCAGGGCAACAAATACTGATAATTACATCAGATTGCATAGACTTTAACAACACCCACACGACCATTTAGAAAGAATATTTTGAATAACAATGGATATTTGAGAAGTAAATATCCTATTAGAGGTTTTGAACATTGAGATTTAATTTTATTTGGAGGGAGCGACACTGTGTTCTTGCAGCAATGAGCAGTTATAACTTCCAACCAAATCAGCTTTGGTATATACAATATCACAGTTAGTGACGGAGTTGGGAATCTTTACATGTGATTATTAACTGTCTTGGTAATTTGAGTTGATGATTGTTGGAAATGGCCTTAGCCATAATAGCTTTCCTAAAAAATAAATAAAACTGTCGTTTCAGCAAAACACTAAAGTTCTCAGTTTTCACATAACATCATTATGAAATGTTTCAGTAACCACTAAAAGAAGAATGGAAGTGTACTTTATATTGTTACATTCGCGTAATTTTCTTCCCACTGTATTTGCAACTATGTATTACTGATCACATATATTTACATTTATGTTGTGTTGATTGGCATTGAGACTGCAGCACTTGGCTACACTGGATACATCTCCTTACTGCTTTTACTTTATTGTCCAGAAAGTAATAGTCAAGAAAACACATTTAAAGGATCATTACAGTGGTTTTGCATGTTTTCACCCATTGCATAGGAATTGTACATATTTTACATGCCTACTGACCATTTTCCAAAATTACACAGGCTAAGAGACACCACCTAGTTTCAAGTCAGTCAGTGGCTTGTATTAATTCCTCAAATAACACAGTAATTTGAGAAGTACTTGGGATAGTCAAGGAATCTTATGTTGGTACTATGTGTTGCCACATCCACCACACCATGAGTCCTAGATAGCAACCACCCAAACAGACATCTGGTCCATCTACACCTCTTTTTGACGTGGACACACTCTTGGCCTTCTCCAACACTTCATGCTGAGTCAAACAACCTCATGACTCCATGAGCTCTTCCCAGCCATCTCCAAGCCTCAAAGGCCAAGGACCCAGACACATGGATGTCATTGCTGAGGTAAGTAACAGGTTCAATACTTTTGCCACATACATACATCTCTGATTGTGAAATGATGAAGTCCTTAAAAGCCTGGATTTTCCACACACTCTGATTCAACACTCAGATTCCAAAGTGTTGCAATCAAGGTATCCACGGATTCTGCAAATACCACAGCATTGTCCAATGTCACCCAAGCTTCTGGTCTCCACAACCATATCCATCCCCCAGTCCAGGCAGGTATTGAATTGTGTTGGAGCCAAAAAGACAGGACCTGGGATAGACGAAGAGATATAAGTAGTAGGAAGGGTTTTGAGATAAGGAGTTGGGCTGCCAACATGCAGATCTTGCTTTGATTCCCAGTCGCACTACTTGTCTGTTTCACTGGACAAGATACTTCATCTCAAGTAACCTGTGCTGGACTGAGTTACCATCCAAGTGGGAGTCATAGACTCAACTACTTCATGCTACAAAATATGGGTGTTAATACTGGCACCTAGGGTTGGCACCCATTCCTTAAAATACAGAATTGTCCTTTATTTGACAATTAATTGCTGCGTCCCGTATTGGACCTAAATTGTTCCGTATTTTCATAAATGTGTCACACACACTCATCAAAACTGAATAATGAACAAAATAAAACACAGGAAATATTAAAGGCAGCCAAACTCATCTCTGTACCTCGTGTGGGGTTGTGTAGAAAGGAAACTCCACCAAATCCAAAGAAGCAAAAATGTTTGCAAATGTACAGATGCGAGAGGGAAGAGTCGAACCCCAGGCTTGACAGCATTAGTGGCAATGGGTACAAGGCAAACAAGTATTTTTATTTTTTATTTCCTCTTAAAGTAAAAATGTCCTCACTTTAAGGATTAAAACTATTGGTCTCTTTTCCTTAATATTTACTATGTCTATTATTGCACACTTCAGTGACTGCACAGTTTATCATTAACAGTTTCATGTTAATAAAGCACTTAAAGCTTTAAGTATGACTAAATGCTTTTTGCAAAATTAAATATATCACTCCTTGGGTGGTGGTAGTGGTCCTGAGAAGCCATGGTGGGCGTCCTTCATTTTCATTTCTGAAAGGTGGCAACCCTACTGGCACCAATGGGCTTCAGGGCCTTGTATATTGGATTTACTTCTTCTTCTGCTAACAGGAAGCTAAATAGACACGTTTGAGTTAAAAATAAAAACTTAAATAAAAACTGCACTGGAAAGGAAAATGTAAATCGTGTAAAATTAATAGGATTAAAGATGAAAGACCACCAGTATAATATGTCCTCTTAAAACAAGGCAGTTTTAACTAGACCTTCCAAGGAGTTTGACCCAAAGACTGACCCTCAAATAAAACAAATACATACGAGATATCCGACCACAGCAAGCTCCGCCTACTGCAGCTTTCATATGTCAGGCTTCATCATCTGACCAGTGGCATTAATGGAAGTCTCCACTGGTGTAAAGCTCCCCAACAAGGAACCTGATTGTTCTGTTAATGTGTTACTTCCTGCTGGAGTCACAGCTCAGGAATGGAGCCGAGTGGCGTCCACCGGAAGGCATCACCACATCAGAGCAATCACGAGCCGGTCCAGGTTTCACTTGAGATGGCACGCACACTGCACAGCAGTCACACAGCTCACCGTGGAGGAGATGGATTTCACAGAAGCACACTCTGAGTAACCTGATACACAAGCTGAGTCAGGAGACCAAGTTAGCGAAAAAAAAAAACCCCAAGATGGTTTCATGCTGAATGTGAGATTCCAGCTCTCATATAGTTGATATGATACATGTTTGGTTGCATATGTACAGTGTTGTGGAAAGTAACTTTGACAAGTTACTTTTTAGTTACTTTTTTAGTTGCTTTATACAGGTGCTTTATGCAGTTACTTCATTAGCAGCTTTATGCAATTACTTTATTAGAATCTGCAGAAAACTTGCAACTAATGAGTAATGTAACTAATAAGGTAACGAGTAATCTAACTTGGTTACTCGTAAAATTGAGCAATCAGAAAAGTAACTAATAGCTACTTTTCTGAGTACTAAATCTTAAAAATAACCAAATTAGATTATGAGTAACTTTATTAATTACATTCAGCAGCTGGCTACAAGGTGTCCGCAGCTGCTAATGAAGTAAATGTAAGAAGTAACTGTAAAATACAACTGTATAGACTAACTAATGAAGTAACTTTCCAAAGTTACTTTCCCAAACACTGCATATGTATACCTCATGTTGCATGGTGGACATTAAATTAGTTTGGCAGTTCAATTTAATCTAATTTAACCTTTATTTAAGCAGCTTCGTCTCAGTGAGATCGAGAACTCTTCTGCAAGGAAGAACTGGACAATTATAAAATTTCCAGTTCACCTGACCTGCATGTCTTTAAATGTGGGAGGAAACCCACGCAAACACAGGGAGAACATGCAAACTCCACACAGAAGGGCCACAGGTGGGAATCGATCCCATGACCTTTTTGCTGCGAGGCAACAGTGCTAACCGCTAATCCACTGTGCTATCTAAATTAAACAATTAAACAAAAACTAATGAAAATTTTAATTCCTGATTGAATTGATACTGCACCAAAACCTACGCAAATTGTTCACTGTTCCCACAGTTTCTTGGATTATCCCCCCCCCCCCCCCCCCCCAAAACAAACCCATTAAATCTTAGTTTAATTACAGGATTATGTAATCTGGCTAATTCCCAATTAGGATACAAATCCAAAAGTTGCTGAATTTGACATTATTTTATTTCACATGGCGTCTAAAATTGAGTTGACCCACTGGCAACTCAACAATTGCTCAAACTGCTGCCATGTTGCCCTGGACCATCCTACCACTCCTAGTCCCAGTTCTTTAAGATGTCCTTGCCAGTTCTGATTTAATTCATGGCTAAACCAACCCCTGTCTAAGATCATTTCCAAATCACCAACCATCACACTTACACACAGATGATACGCAAATTCTTTAGAAATACAGAAGACAACTTGGAGAGGTGGTGAGATGTCTTGTGAACCAGTAAGAGGCCCAGGTGGTACATAGCAAACTTCTGGATATCCCTCATCTGAATGATGGAGACTCTACAAACTCTTATTTCTCTACTGCAGGTCTCTGAGCTTCATGTCACTGATGTGTATTCATTTATTTTCATCCAACATTCTGCACAAAGTTCTGTCAATAAAGTTTTGTGCCTTGTGTCTTTTTATAATGGCCACAGCAGATGGCCACCTCACTAAGTCTGGTGTGCTTTATTTTTCTTCCTGTGAAGTAACAAATATTATTTGCTAAAATACCCTCGGCTGTATGAGCATCTAATAAATGAAAGACTGTGTAGAAAGAATTTCAATTCAATTTCGATTTATTTTCATTTATATTGCGCCACATCACAACAAAGTTTACTTTACACAAGTAAGGTCTAACCTTAACCCCCATAGCAAGCACACAGGTGACAGTGGTAAGGAAAAACTACCTCTGAGGAAGAAACCTCAAGCAGACCAGACTCAAAGGGGTGTCCCTCTGCTTGGGCCATGCTACCGACACAAATTACAAAAAACTTCACAATACAGTATCCAGGAAATGTTGACGGTGCAAAGGCCTTCAGGTTTTCCAAAGCAGACACCACACCCATCTCTGGATGGAGAACAGAGAGAAGAAAAACAGAATCAGGCATCAGAAAGTAAACAAATACAGTATAATTTGTCAGCATTAAGTAAACAAGAAAAACAAAAGAAATACTAAGGTGATCGCCAGGACTAGCCCTAAGCTTCACTAAAAGATCCAGAATTTAGATAAAGTTGAGGCCGCAGCCCAACTGTGGAAATAGAATGTGACCTTTTGACCCCTTAGCATAGGTCAAGGTTAGCTATCTTTGAACTTGTCCAAGGTCTGTGTCCCAAGAATGCTCCCTGTGAATTTGAAGACCCTGGCAGTAATAGGACTGGAGTTATACTGAGCCAAAACAGACGGATGGATGCAAAGTCTTCACAATACCCGATGGCCGTATTTTTCGCCTTAGGTAAAAATGATTTGAGAGTTATTACACTCAACAAAAATATAAACGCAACACTTTTGGTTTTGCTGCCATTTTAAAACTTTTTCCACATACACAATATCACCATTTCCCTCAAATATTGTTCATAAACGAGTCTAAATCTGTGTCATGTTTGAGCGAAATACCTTTTCGTGACATACTTAACGATTGTTTTATGGGTGATGATTACCTACCTCCTTTTTTGTAATTGTACAAAAGTCCAATCTGTCCAAAAAGTGTTTTCACACTGCAGAAGCGACGGAGGATAGTTCAGTTTGATCTGGACCAAGTCCTCATTTTTTGGTTGGAACAAATTATGGTTCTTTGGGTCTGGACTGTGGTACGAAGTAGCTTTCACACCTCACCTAGCTTTCACACCTCACCGAGTCGGTTTGCAGCTGAGTGTGAAGCGGCTGGGATGAGGATCAGCACCTCTAAATCTGAGGCCATCATTCTCAGCAGGAAACTGACGGATTGCCTACCCCAGGTAGGGAATGACATCTTGCCCCAAGTGAAAGAGTTCAAGTACCTCAGGGTCTTTCTTGTTCATGAGTGAGGGGACAACAGAGTGTGAGATTGGCCGGAGAATCGGCGCAGCAGGAGCGCTATTGCATTTGCTCTACCATACTGTTGTGACGAAAAGGGAGCTGAGCCACAAAGCGAAGCTCTCGATCTACTGGTCAATCTTCCTTCCTACTCTCACCTATGGACATGAAGCTTGGGACATGACCGAAAGAACTAGATCGTGGGTACAAGCAGCCGAAATGGGCTTCCTTTTGAGGGTGGCTGGTGTGTTTCTTAGAGATAAGGAGAGAAGTTCAGTCATCCGTGAGAAGTTTGGAGTAGAGCCGCTGGTCCTTCACATTAAACGGAGCCAGCTGAGGTTGTTTGGGCATCTAGTAAGGATGCCCCCTGGGTGCCTCTCTAGGGAGGTGTTCCAGGCACATCCAATTGCAAGGAAGACTCAGACTAGCATAGAGATTATATCTCCACACTGGCCTAGGAACGCCTGTTGCCCCCACGACCTGGTTCTGGATAAGCGGCTGAAGATGAGTGAGTAAGGGAGGGAAAAGTCAGAAGGTCCAGACAAAACAAGGTATGTTTGAATGGACTCCAAATCATGAGACCATAATGTGATATGATCTCGATCTGGTGGACAGAAATTAATTGGTGGACATGGGTAGACCTCAAGAGGAGACTAAGAACTGGAGTTTATTTTGGGGCACATCTTAAACTGAAGCGTACTGTGGTGGATGAATTCAATCTAGTGAGTGTCAGTCTATCCATAATTAATTTAGACCCTCTACCCACATACTGTATCCACAACCCTGTACACTGTGATTCTTCTGTACACTGACCGGCCTAGTTGACCCAATCCTAACACAGTTTGAGAACCATCACGTTAGTCGAAGGTAGCATCTGATTCTGGATTAGCACTCGAGGTTATGATGCTTTTTCCTCCACAAGATCTGAACCTGAGCATCGAGAAGTAATAAAGATTCAAAGTCGAGAGAGCTGAAGAGAAACAGCGCTGATCAGATGAGTAGCAGGTCAACTCCGTTACAGATAAAGTCCTGTTGTTGCTATGACAGTGTGGCTTCTAACCCATCTGCGAGTCAAGGGGTGGGGCAGCGGCGGTGGTGTGAGCGTTGTTTTAAGATGCAGCGGAGATCAGGGTCTTAATCAGTCACGACTGATATGAGGGTGAAGCGTAGGAAGACAGACTGGGGTTTTTTTGGAACGGGAACATCAGCACTCACGCAGCGATATGGCTCGAAATCTGCAACTTTTGTTGGCAACCTGTGTGGGTTGAATAAAGTAAATAAGTTGTGCTCTGCGTACTTTGCTCCATTTGACTCATTTCCCTCCAAGGCTCTGAAAGTATGAAGAGGAACTCTCCCGTGAAGTTATGTTGCAAAACTTAATAACTGACTGACCATCTGATTCACACTCTGTCCGTCCAAGACGTGGCACATATTTATTTCCAGCAAGTGATTGCATCAAATTTGTCCTGTTTTTAACTTTGTTAGAAAAAAAAAAAAAAACATGCTTGGCGGACACACGATGCACACTGGTGGCTGCAGGGAGCCAAAAGCACTTTATTTATGTTTGGATGGCAGCGAGCGCTCAGTTCTGCTTGGCACAGACAGTATGCTGTGGTCTTTGGCACCTCATCGCGTCCCTCCTTCCCGCCCCCCCCCTCCCCCGACATACACTCTCCGCTGGGCCTCTGTGGCATCTTGTGCATGTGTGGATGCGTTTGCATGTGTTTGGAACGATGAAAGTATGTTGTGTTTTCTTGGTTTAGATTTTCTTTGAACTACATTTAGATTTTTTTCTACCGCGAACATGTTACTAATGAGACGGGATCAGGTAGGCCATTTAAAGGGGTCATTTCATACAATGCGTTTGTAAACAGGGGTCTTAAAAACAAACATTGCTTTTCTTCTGCAATAAATAGAATAACTAGCAGATACATAAACTCAAGCGAGCATATTATCTCAGCCAAGGACCAACAGCCAAGGACCAACAGTCCTCACTTGAACAATGGTCTTTGTTGACATGGTATATTCTTTGATCCTAATCACTGAGCTTTGATCCCACTCACTCATCTTTGATACTAAGTACTGACTTTTGTTCCTAATCACCAAGCTTTGATCCTGCCAACTCATCTTTGATCCATAATTGTGACCTTTGATGCTACTCACATTTACATTTATTACATTTATATAGCGCCAAATCACAACAACCCCCAGATCAAGCACACATGCAACAGGGGTAAGGAAAACTCCCTCTCATGATACAGAGGAAGAAACTCACTCACTCATCTTTGATACTGATTGCTGACATTCGTAATCACAGAGCTTTGATACAGCTAACTCATCTTTAATCCATATTTGTGACCTTTGATCCTACTCACATTTACATTTATTACATTTATATAGTGCCAAATCCATGATCCATTTGATCCATGTTTCTTAGCCTTGATCTGATCTTTGATCTGGATTGATTATTACTGATCCTGAGCTTTACTCTTTAAACCTTGCCATTGAGGCTACATTTTCATTGCTGTGTCTGTCTGTCTCACTGTTTGTCAGCAGGGTATGTTTGGCCCTGATTTCCCATCAGCAGGATATCTTTGATCTTGTCATCAGCACTACTTTGATTACCAGGATCAAAGGAATCCAGATCACACCTTAAACCAAGAGCAAGTCCTTGAACTGAATTCACACCAAAAATCAATCAGCACTTCTTTGAGTGAAGGTCTAAAATCAAACAACAAATGATATCAAAAGCATCAACTATTGGGTGAAGGTAGGAACTGAAACAACAGCCACCTGTTGGCACTGGTGTCAGTTATAGTGAATATAGTGAATTTCTTAAAGTTCAGCACAAAAAAACTATCAAATGTAACAGTTTTGAGAAAATGACACAAGTTAAGATGAATTTACACACTTTTGAAACTTAAAGTCATCACATGCAGGGAATAAGTGACTCATGTGTGCACATCAGGCGTGCACACATTCTAATGTTCCCCCGGCTCTGCTTATGCAGGAGCGCATGCAGCCATTCCACAAAAAAAAAAATCTAAATTGCAAGGTCAGGGTACATCTGCTGCTGGCAAAAGCAAACATAAGCAAATATCATTGGGTCATTGGCACAATATCTCATTTATTATTTCATCTTCGCCTTCCCAGTGAGTTTTCTTTTACCTCGTGAAACTAACTGACCCTCGCTTGGTGTATAATTCTATAATTTATACCTCACATATTTATAAACCAAAGTGAGTCCATCTGCCTTAAAAGGAAGCGAGGCCTTTATCCCTGCGCTGGAGTCTGTTGAGGTTCAAACCCAGGTTCCACAGCCTGGGTTTGCTCAGTCCAGAGGAGCCGGTGTCGCTGGAACAGAGCGATCGCGGCGGGCCGTCTGCAGCCAGATAGCAGCTGATACTGGGACTAATTTGGTCATGCGTGGCGCTGCCGGAAAACAAGAGACTGATAAAGGAAATGTGATGGACAGGACGATGTGGACCTGCTTCACGTAGAGGATTTTTCAGCATCCATCCTGACAGAATTAGTTTTTTAAAACATTGGTTTTGACTTTTTTTCTAACTGCTGACTGACTGATGCAGAAGTACATCATAAGGGAGCAGAACAGGCGTCACAAATTTACAAAAAACTATGATGGATGGCTGAAAGATTGCAAGCAAAGGGGCGGGTCAGCTGCAAATGTGGCGGCGGTGGTGGAGGCGGCGGTGCAGGGGTGCCGAAAAGGGGAGGATAAGGAGAAGGACTCCAGGAGCTCATGATTGACAGAGGGGGGGGGGGCCCAGTAAGATTTCTTTTCATAGGGCCCAAAATCCCTGGTGGCGCCCCTGCAGCGGAGTACGATCAGGAAGCAGGGAGCGGACTGTGGAGATGCCTGGACAGGGTCAGGTGGTTGTGACAGTCCTGCTCTGCTTCAGCTGACGCAGACAGGGAAAAGAAAGAGCGATAGTGTACCGCCGTGCATGTGTGTGTGTGTGTGTGTGTGTGTGTGTGTGTCGATTGGCTCCCGGAAGAGCGGTAGTGGATCAGGACTGCAGGGGAGGCTGCTGGGAAATGTCTGTGTCACCGGTGTCACCCAGGAGAGGCAGATACACAGAGCAGCAGTCACGGACACATTCTTGGCCCGGGCCGGTCGCCAAACGCAGCACAATCCTCCTCCTCGCACTTCTCTCGCTCTCTTGATCTTCCTGCAAACACACATTGAAATCTTTTTTGTATCTCTTTCTCTATTCAACAGCTCAGTCAAAGACAAAGACTTATTTTTTTATTAGATATTCAAAGTTGAGAGTGGATATTTCCCAGATTAAAAAAAAAAAAAATCATCTATTTATCTCTATTTATAAAATCGGTGTCAGTGTGTTCACATAATCTGGTTTGTGTTGGAATACACAGTGTGTCGCTGGAATTCAGATGAACGATCTTTCAGTCCAGAGCCGGCGGCAGAGCCAAATGAAGCTAACTAGCACCCCCTTTTGAAAGTGTAGTCTTAAGGACAAAAAAAATAAAAAATAAAAAAATCCAACAGATTGACAGATTAGTTGAATTTGAGATTATTTGGGATTAAAATGTTTACCGCATGAGTGTGTTGTATGTGTTATATCTGTTGTTGTTGTTGTTGTTGTGTGTGTATGTGTGAGATCTTTTACGTGCATTGTGTGTGTTTAATTCATGGTGGAGAGAAACAACAGATCATCTTTGATTAGTCTGGATTAAGACAAGTCACACACGCTGAACAAAAACACATTAGGCAAAATCAGGAATCCAGACAATTCTGAAAAAAGCTGAAAACCTTGAAGCCGGTTTCCTCGTAGTTAATTTGGATGAATTTACAGGGTTGTTTCACGCAAAATAAATAAATTGTACCGACCGGATCCCTTAATGACGACATAAAAATGCTAAAGGTGCGCTGAATATTATTATGTCCTCTGAGGAGGTTAAGTTTTCATTTACTTTTGTCTGTTTTGTTTGTTTGTTTGTCTGCAGATTATCTAAAAAATATGAACCACTTTCAATAAAATTTGGTAGAGAGGAAGAGCTTGGGTCAAGGAAGAAATTATTATTACTAAAGATTAATTATGAAGAAAAAAATATTATTATTATTACTATTATTATTATTGTTATTATTATTATTATTATTATGGTGTAGATCAGGATCAAGTGACAGAACTTGTCTTTAATGTTTTATTAAAAGTAACTTAAAAGAAATAGTTCTAACTATAAATTATTTTGGTAAATGGTTGTATGCAGGTAACTGCAACTTAGACAAAGGCACTTAAGGTAAAAGGAAAAAAATGACCTGTAACTGTCATTTGGTTTTTATAATCTTTGGTTTTTATAATCTTTGATCCTGATTCAAATGATTGATTACAGGTTCTAAGAAATCTGGATTTAAGTTCTATAGGAAGAAGCAAAGATCAAAGAAATGACCTGGCACTTGATCCAAATTACAGAATCAATCTGGATTTAAGTTCTACAGGAAGAAGCAAAGATCAAAGAGATGACCTGGCACTTAATCCAAATTACAGAATCAACGTAAGACACACAAACAATAATGAAAGCATGACCTCTTGGTTGAGGTTCAGCGATCAGATATCAGCTACGAGGATCAAAAAAAAGTGATCAGAATCAAAGATCACAAGTCAAAGACATGATCAAAGCTTGGTGATCATGATCAAAGGTCATCAGTTAGAGTCTAATTTATCCAATGATCAAACATCAAAGGCATGAGTTGACCTTTTATCCCGATTACAGCATCAAAGTAAGAAAGAGACAGACATAATAGCGTGATCATGATCAAAGCTCAGGATCAAAGATCAACAATTAAGATCAAAGAATGTTAGACAAGTCATCAACCAACTATGCTGATATGACTACCTGATAAGCAGCACACAGTGGATTAGTGGTAGCAGGAGGGGAGGATTGGTATTGCCCACCTCCTTATGTTTGGATCCCTACTCCTATATTGCAAAGAATCCTGTGGTTGTCTGAGCTTCATGAATCCTGGTGGAATTGAACAACCTGCTTTTGACCAAAAACATTTCCCCTGTCTGTTCATGTGTGACATGTTCAATTTCAACGTCAAATTATTTGCAAGATACAACTTTTGATATTAATTGCTCAGAGACCCCATCTTTCTACCAGAAAGACTCACAAGGCAAGTTAAAATTGATCAGGTAATGTACAGAAAGTTATAGTCTATGGTCTTGTGGATTTGGCACTGCTCCCCATCATGATGATCGCAAATCCTGCCAATCGAAATGGCCGGAGGGAAGCTCGCCTCCAGATATAGGACAGGGACAAAATGGTGGTGGTGGGGTGGAGGAGGGAATGTCTTGTCAGTCACCTGTAAACAGTGACATTTATGATGTTGTATAGCTGTAATGGAGGGGGAAACTAGCTATAGGGGCCAAAACCCTTTTTCCCCCCACTTGGCTGTAAACATGTTTTTTCTACTCCAAAATTATGCATTTTAACATGGGCTTCTATGGGAATATAGCCAGCCTCAAGCTGGCTCCAGGATATCAAGGAAATTCATTTTTTTTTTCGTCTTCTTGTGCCCCATCTGTTCCTGTTGAACTGCTGAAGCGGAGGAAGTTAGCCACTATTAAATTTTGTAGATTGATTACTTTTTTGTCTAGATTTTCTTTCCTTTTTTACTTGCGTCTCAACCGCCGTACTCGTTTGCTTCTGCTATCCTCCGTCTGAACACCGTCGTATTTCAGCGACGCTCCTCTCTTACTCTACGCGTTGCCAACACAACTAGTTTCCACTCTGAGTTCGGATGTGTTGGAGGTCAAAGAGGAGACGGCGGACCGGGGAGTGGAGAGAGGGAGGGAGGGGGCGAGCTTTGAGCTGGTCGGTCGGTCAGCTGCAGCGCCACCAGTGATCATTAGGGTTACAGCTGCCCGGGCCAGATTGTGTGCTGCCTGCACCAGGCGAGATGTTTTGCCCAGGGAGAAGAGCGAGCATCTGTCTGTCCCTCCCGGTAGACAGCAACCTCCTACCAGCCTGTCCAACTCAACCCAACTGGTAACAAGGTCACCCAACTCTTACTTTTTCCTCACTCTCTCACCCGCTCCGAGCTGCTCTGCTCTTCTTGTCCTGTTTGAAAACACTCCTTCATTCTCTCTTTCAGACAGGTTGTGAAAGCAGCAGGCCGTCGTCAGTTCAGTGAAAACAAGCGCATGTGATATTTGGACAAAATGGAATTTTCCTGTCAGTGCACAGACATGGCCCCAGAATGCAGCATTTCCTTTTCAAAGTGTAGAAACAGTTTTTTCTTTGTGTGTGTGTGTGTGTGTGTGTGTGTGTGTGTGTGTGTGTGTGTGTGTGTGTGTGTGTGTGTGTGTGTGTGTGTGTGTGTGTGTTATCTGTGCTCTGTGTTAATTGCACAGTTTGATTCCTGTTGATAACGGTGTACTTTCATCACATGAAAATAATTGGCTCCGGTAACTTGAAAACTCATTTTGAACATTTTTTTTTGTAACCATTGTTCTGTGTGACCTCATCAAACGAGTTCAAAAATATAATTATGCTTAAGGCCTGAAGGGTGAGTTCACTAAATCATCAAAATATTCCAAACTTCACTGTGTGGATCATTTTAGGTGAAGGCAGAACATCTTTTTTTTTTGGTTTATGCATGTCATGATATTCAATTTCAAATTTTTTAAAATGCTTTAACTTTTAATATTTTCAACAGATTTTTTGTGAAAAGTTTGTCTGATTCCAATCTTTCAATACAAAATTGAGAATTTATACAACTACTGACAAACAAAGACAATTTTAATTTAAGCAACAATTGTTTTGGAGAATTTAAAGTGATCATATTGTGCAACTTTTCATTATCTACCAACTCAGTCAATGGATCACAATTGTGTGTCTGCACATGTTAATTCCCCTGCAGTGAGTCATTATTTGCCCTGAGATGACGCCTGCCTCTCAACGAGAAGGTCGCTGGTTCAAAGACACCCCATGTCCTATGTCCCACTCTTCTTCAGCATCTGGAGATGCATCCGGAAGAGTGTCAAGTCAAAAAGAACACCTGAGTGCTGTGTGAGACACGCCCACTGAGTCAGTAGGTCCCATGTAAGACACACCCACTGACTCAGTAGGCCTTATGTAAGACACACCCACTGACTCAGTAGGCCTTATGTAAGACACACCCACTGAGCCAGCCGGCCCTATGTAAGACACGCCCACTGAGCCAGCAGGCCCTATGTAAGACACACCCACTGACTTAGTAGGCCTTATGTAAGACACACCCACTGAGCCAGCCGGCCCTATGTAAGACACGCCCACTGAGTCAGTAGGCCCCATGTAAGACACGCCCACTGAGCCAGCAGGCCCTATGTAAGACACACCCACTGAGCCAGCCAGCCCTATGTAAGACACACCCACTGAGTCGTTAGGCCCCATGTAAGACACGCCCACTGAGCCAGCAGGCCCTATGTAAGACACACCCACTGACTCAGTAGGCCTTATGTAAGACACACCCACTGAGCCAGCCGGCCCTATGTAAGACACACCCACTGAGCCAGCCAGCCCTATGTAAGACACACCCACTGAGTCATTAGGCCCCATGTAAGACATGCCCACTAAGCCAGCAGGCCCTATGTAAGACACACCCACTGAGCCAATTGGCCCGATGTAAGACACACCCACTGAGCCAGCAGGCCCTATGTAAGACACACCCACTGAGTCAGCCAGCCCTATGTAAGACACACCCACTGAGTCATTAGGCCCCATGTAAGACACGCCCACTAAGCCAGCAGGCCCGATGTAAGACACACCCACTGAGCCAGTAGGCCCTATGTAAGACACACCCACTGAGCCAGCAGGCCCTATGTAAGACACACCCACTGAGTCAGCCAGCCCAAGGTAAGACACACCCACTGAGTCATTAGGCCCCATGTAAGACACGCCCACTAAGCCAGCAGGCCCGATGTAAGACACACCCACTGAGCCAGTAGGCCCTATGTAAGACACACCCACTGAGCCAGCAGGCCCTATGTAAGACACACCCACTGAGCCAATCGGCCCGATGTAAGACACACCCACTGAGCCAGCAGGCCCTATGTAAGACACACCCACTGAGCCAGCAGGCCCTATGTAAGACACACCCACTGAGCCAGCAGGCCCTATGTAAGACACACCCACTGAGCCAATCGGCCCGATGTAAGACACACCCACTGAGCCAGCAGGCCCTATGTAAGACACACCCAATGAGCCAATCGGCCCGATGTAAGACACACCCACTGAGCCAGTAAGCCCTATGTAAGACACGCCCCACTGAGCCAGCAGGCCCTATGTAAGACACGCCCACTGAGCTAGCCGGCCCTATGTAAGACACACCCACTGAGCTAATCGGCCCAATGTAAGACACACCCACTGAGCCAGTAGGCCCTATGTACGACACACCCACTGAGCCAGCAGGCCCTATGTAAGACACACCCACTGAGCCAATCGGCCCGATGTAAGACACACCCACTGAGCCAGCAGGCCCTATGTAAGACACACCCACTGAGCCAGTAGGCCCTATGTAAGACACACCCACTGAGCCAGCAGGCCCTATGTAAGACACACCCACTGAGCCAGCAGACCCTATGTAAGACACACCCACTGAGCAAGTCAGCCCGATGTAAACCATGCCACACCGAGCTACTTGGCCTTATGTAAGCCACACCCCACTGAGCCAGTCAGCCCTATGTGAGACACGCCCCCTGAGCCAGTCGGCTCTATGTAAGACACGCCCACACTTTGTGATTGAGAGAGATAACTGTCCAGCCATTACATTGTTCCTGCTTCCCTTCCCTTTAGAAAGGGGTGAGGCAAACAGCAGCACTTCTTTTTTCATTTAACACAACAGGGACAGAATTGGGGGGCACATTATGTCACTGTCTATAAGGTGTTTTGGGCTAATATGTTGAAGACACCTGTTGGCCAGTGTCAGCTTGCTGAGCTGAAAACCAAATAATTTGACTCCTTTTCATTTTCCACTCACCATATAATCCTGTTGGCTGAAACTCAGGCTCTGACCGGAGTAGCCAGAGTATCCTTCGGCTGTCGGGGGAGTGAGGCCTAAATTAACAACCACATACATGCCGACTCCTGCTGACCTCCATCACAGTATGTCTGCTTTCATTTTGCTGTTGATTGAGATCAGAATGTTCAAGTCCAAATTTTCTTAAACTTTCATTCAGCAGATTCCACACTGCAACACATCACCTGCAGCACTATTAACAGTAAGATAAAAACTGTCCATTCTGACACAAACTAAAAAGGTTGTGCACTCTGCGCGCTGCACTCTGACTTGGAGTGAATGCACTTTTCTTTATGTGTTAAGGGTGGATTGTGTGATTGATGTTTGTAACATGTCTCTATATCAAAACACAGTTTTTACACATATTAGCCTCACTGTTGCGACGTCTTTCTGCTGCGACACAATGGCACCGTGCCTGACTGCACCTCATTTTTCAACCAAGACAGCCATCATCATCACGGCATTCCCTTGATGGTGAGGAAGAGTGTCTCTTGGTCAGATCTTGGACAGGATGGTGGAATTCTACATACAGGGTTCATCTCGAGATGCTGTGCATGTGTTTGTTTAACGTGGGAATTTTGTTGCACTCCAACAAACACGCAGTTATTGACAGATGCTTAGCCTGGTCGGAAGGCTGGGAAATCCCAGACGATTGGAGTCTGGCGATGCATAGCTGTTGGATTACAAGCCATCACCTCCTCTGCCTGATCCGTCTTTGAGGACTTCTGCTTTCACCAGATCCTCATTAGCAGCCTGGTATTCAGGGTTCCTGTTGGGCCTTCACGGCTAAAGTAGCATCCACGGGGTACACAAGGTACCCGCTGTATTTCATTCCAACAAGCAATCCCCTACTTGATCCATTACCCAGGTGTCACAAAGGGAATGACAGGTTGGATTTTGACACCCAAGGCGCCCATAGGGACATAAAGGGGTGCAGTTATACTTAGTACCTGCACAGTGTCATCACCCAGCATGAAAATGACAACTGTGTTAACCGCACTATAGCAATAACACCTGTGCTGCCCTGGGCACATTTCTGTGCTGAGTAGAAGATGGAGCCCTAAAGGCCCACTCTCACTGATTTACATCAGTGCTTAAAATATTGAGCTTGCCTTGAAAAAACAGTCGAGGAGGATGAACAGGGATTTTTCAATATGTGCAAGGATTCCTTTTTCCATCATAATGATACCGTGATGGCACTGGGAATGGTAAATGGTAAATGGACTGCATTTATATAGCGCTTTTTCCATCTGCATCAGATGCTCAAAGCGCTTTACAATAATGCCTCACATTCACACCGATGTCAGGGTGCTGCCATACAAGGCGCTCACTACACACTGGGAGCAACTCGGGGAAGTTACCTGGAAGTGCAAAGTCTGTGCTAAAATTATACAATGGGCATGTTGTGATTGGTTTAGCACATGTCACATGCTACAGGTCTTGTGTGAGATCACATTCGTGGACAGTTGTGATCTTCATAGACTGCGACAGTGAGAAGAAAGCGTCACTGATCATTGATTGCGTTCTAGTTGTGCATATGGTTATTTTGGGGATGGATCGTTTTGTAATATTGTTAAAGACACATTTGTAATTAAATTTAGGTTTATCTACAAAGTGTAGCGATGGCTCTGGATGCAAAAACTCCAAAATTTACAATCAAATCATCATCGCCTTCCAGATGGCAAGCAAATATCCTCAGCGGAGTGACTTCTTTGTTGTTTGAGGGCCAAATGTGACTGTTGTTCAACGAGGTTTGTGGTGATTTGCTGATTGAATGCATTAGGTGGAGGGTGCTAATCTCTCAGATCTGGCTTTGTTTGTGGACTAACAACAGAGCTGAACAAAGAGAGACAATCTCACCAGGCAACAAATAACATGTGGTCACTGTTGTTCTCGCACAGTCACCTCACACTTAATAACAAACACTGAAACACCATTAAATACATAGAAATTTACAAATAACGGTGTTTTATATATATATATACATATATATATACACACAACAAAAATATAAACGCAACACTTTTGGTTTTGCTCCCATTTTGTATGAGATGAACTCAAAGATCTAAAACTTTTTCCACATACACAATATCACCATTTCCCTCAAATATTGTTCACAAACTAGTCTAAATCTGTGATAGTGAGCACTTCTCCTTTGCTGAAATAATCCATCCCACCTCACAGGTGTGCCATATCAAGATGCTGATTAGACACCATGATTAGTGCACAGGTGTGCCTTAGACTGCCCACAATAAAAGGCCACTCTGAAAGGTGCAGTTTTATCACACAGCACAATGCCACAGATGTCGCAAGATTTGAGGGAGCGTGCAATTGGCATGCTGACAGCAGGAATGTCAACCAGAGCTATTGCTCGTGTATTGAATGTTCATTTCTCTACCATAAGCCGTCTCCAAAGGCGTTTCAGAGAATTTGGCAGTACATCCAACCAGCCTCACAACCGCAGACCACGTGTAACCACACCAGCCCAGGACCTCCACATCCAGCATGTTCACCTCCAAGATCGTCTGAGACCAGCCACTCAGACAGCTGCTGAAACAATTGGTTTGCATAACCAAAGAATTTCTGCACAAACTGTCAGAAACCGTCTCAGGGAAGCTCATCTGCATGCTCGTTGTCCTCATCGGGGTCTCGACCTGACTCCAGTTCGTCATCGTAACCGACTTGAGTGGGCAAATGCTCACATTCGCTGGCATTTGGCGCGTTGGAGAGGTGTTCTCTTCACGGATGAATCCCAGTTCACACTGTTCAGGGCAGATGGCAGACAGTGTGTGTGGCGTCGTGTGGGTGAGCGGTTTTCTGATGTCAATGTTGTGGATCGAGTGGCCCATGGTGGCGGTGGGGTTATGGTATGGGCAGGCGTCTGTTATGGACGAAGAACACAGGTGCATTTTATTGATGGCATTTTGAATGCACAGAGATACCGTGACGAGATCCTGAGGCCCATTGTTGTGCCATACATCCAAGAACATCACCTCATGTTGCAGCAGGATAATGCACGGCCCCATGTTGCAAGGATCTGTACACAATTCTTGGAAGCTGAAAATGTCCCAGTTCTTGCATGGCCGGCATACTCACTGGACATGTCACCCATTGAGCATGTTTGGGATGCTCTGGACCGGCGTATACAACAGCGTGTACCAGTTCCTGCCAATATCCAGCAACTTCGCACAGCCATTGAAGAGGAGAGGACCAACATTCCACAGGCCACAATTGACAACCTGATCAACTCTATGCGAAGGAGATGTGTTGCACTGCATGAGGCAAATGGTGGTCACACCAGATACTGACTGGTATCCCCCCCAATAAAACAAAACTGCACCTTTCAGAGTGGCCTTTTATTGTGGGCAGTCTAAGGCACACCTGTGCACTAATCATGGTGTCTAATCAGCATCTTGATATGGCACACCTGTGAGGTGGGATGGATTATCTCAGCAAAGAAGAAGTGCTCACTATCACAGATTTAGACTGGTTTGTGAACAATATTTGAGGGAAATGGTGATATTGTGTATGTGGAAAAAGTTTTACATCTTTGAGTTCATCTCATACAAAATGGGAGCAAAACCAAAAGTGTTGCGTTTATATTTTTGTTGAGTATATATATATATACATACATACACACACACACACACACACATGCACACATGCACACACACACACATACACATAAGAAATCATCCAAATTTGGTTCTTGTCCACAAGAATACTAAAAATATAACAATGCTAAAATACCCTTGGTCATATGATCATTGTGTTCTCTATAATTTGCAGATGTTGAATTAATTATGAAGAGCCCATTGTCTTATGTACAGTTTGTACATGTTCAATCATGGTGCAGAAACCCTCTCTCTCTCTCTCCACATATATATAATAGGTGTTATCAGGTTACAAAAACAGTCTTTTCAGTTTTTAGATTTTACAAAATATGAACATGAGCTTTTAAAAAGAGCAGATGTTAGCTTTGAGTTAGCAGATGTTAGCGTGCATGCTGACATCTGCTGAATGTCTTTTAAATCACTTCAGAGGTGTTATTAGGTTCCAAAAACAGTGTGTTCAGTTTTAGAAGTGTTAGTTGTTGCTAGCTTTTACATAATATATAACAAAGAGGTTATATTTACACACAAACGAAATGGCGTTTGCAGCTAGCAACCAACCTGTGATGCCACGGTGCAACTCTACTCTGGTTAGCTGTCACCCCCCACTCAAAACCAAAACTGAACAGATTGAAACAGAATGTGACTTTTTAACCTCTTAAAATAGGTCATGCATCCATCTTTGAACTGGTCCAAGGTTCCAAGAATTTCCAAGGTCCAAGAATTTGTTGACTGTGAATTTGAAGACTCTGGTTACAAAACCAGTGTTACAAAACCAACATTTTCAGTTTTTAAGTGTTTATTTCTCACTAGCTTTTATATAATATGTGACCGTAGGACCTTTGTGGCTGGGACGGCGGTTGGATCGAACCCCAGATGGCTCGCACTAAGGACCATTACTCTACCAGGTCAGCCAAAGGGGAATTCCCCGTTAGCCAAGCTAGCGGGAATGTCTTTTCAATCAGAACCCAGGACCTTCATCTTGCTACATATCTCCCCACCAGTTTTTGATTTTGTCCCAAAGTCACAGGTGCATTTAAGCATGTTCTGTGACTACCCACATCCTGTCAACAATGCCAGTTGTGACCATAGGACCTTTGTGGCTGGGACAGTGGTGGGATCAAACCCCAGATGGCTCGCACTAAGGACCATTACTCTACCAGGTCAGCCAAAGGGGAATTCCCCGTTAGCCAAGCTAGTGGGAACGTCTTTTATATCAAGTATATGAGAAAGGTGTTATTTCTAGCCAAAAATGTAGAGAGGTTAGCATCTAGCGACACCAGGAAGTGACGTCACCACGCTAACATCTATGACATTATGCCATAAAAATAGGAACAGAAAGTTTTAGCCTCTTAAAATAGGTCAAGGTTAGCCATCTTTGAACTGTGTCCCAAGAATGTTCCCTGTGAATTTGAAGACCCTGGCAGTAATAGAACTGGACTTATGCTAAGCACAGACAGACAGATGGACGCAAAGCCTTCGCAATACCCGATGACCATATCTGATGGACTCGGGTAAAAAATTGGATCTAAAATAAACTTTTAATAAACAAATTTGCAATCAGCCAGCATGGAAGTGATGGGTTAATTCATTTTAACGGCATCATCTGTACTCAGTTGTCAGCCAGACTGAATGAGCCGCGCCAGGAGCTGACAGAAAGGAGCCGAAACAGGTGTGACACCAACTTTCCGCCTCACAGGAGACGATAAAGCCCTTGGTCAAGGGCACAGCACCTGGGCCATTGTTTTATCACACAAAATGGCTTTTAAGTGCAAATTTCCACTTGGTCCTAAAGGAGACCTGGCCTCTGCACTTGCTTTACTCATCTGAACCAATATTGATCGTGTTCATTTGCATAATGGGCAAAATGGAAATGAGGGCTCAGCTTTGTCAAGCCAAGACAAAAAGAAAGAAAGCAAAAATAAATAAATAAATAAAAAATAGATGAGGGATGCCATTCTGCTGTATTCCATCTGCACAGCACAAAGGTGTGATATCTTAAGCCTCATTTACCACTTTTAAGTATGATCACAGATTATAAGTAGCTTCTAAAGTAGAGATGAATAAAACACATTCATATGATGTAACCATATCATCTCACTACACATTTGACCTCATATCCTTGGGTTTGCCTACTTTTTCTTTTACATTTCTCACATTTGGGCTTGGAAGTTGCCGGCGGCTCTCTTTTGCAGAGGCCTGGATTCTTCTGCTTATTTTATGCTGACTGCTTGCTTGCGCTCCCGTTGCATCATATGTTTTCAAGATTCATTTCTCAGTCTGTCTAACAAGAGATCAGTGAGGGAGGACTCAACAATCGGGCCTCGAATAAATCCCCCTGTGTGAAACTTTTGCAACACTTCATCTGTTCTGTTACCACAACTAAAAACTATGAGTGCACATATACATGCATCAACGCTGCTCATATGTTGTGCATAATGGTTCCAACAGGATGGAGGTTTAATTTGCAGCCCTGTTGTGCTGCCTTGTACTAATTTTACTTTGTCATATGAGGCTTCTGCAGAGTGGGGTTTTAAGCTCATGCAAACTGATGCAACTGTCTTTATGCGTCGGAAACTCTAATTTCTTTGCTTTGCAACTGTACGGCGTCCTCAACACCTGCATTGTGCACTCTGTGGCTAGAATATTATCTGTCAGCAGTAGCGCGCTGCAAATAGAGGGACATCAGATCACGGATAAAGTAACTAGGCATCTTCACAACATGACTCATATCTCATTTGGTTAACCACTAGGGTTTTCATTTATATGCCCTGCAAACCGGCTTTGTGGTGAGATGCAACAATATACAATGAAGTGCATTTGAAATGTATTAACAAATGCAGATAATGAAATACTTCATAATGACTGTTCAGTTCAGAAAGAAAACAACTGCTTCATCCTTCAAATTTCTACAATATACCTTATATTTCTTTTGAAATTAAAGTCCAGCCCTTCCATTGCATGCTGTTTGCAGATGACACTGTGTTGTGTATCAGAAAGTAGAAAGCAGCAAGGAAATGACGATATTCGAAAAGGGATTTGAAATTCCAGATTTTAAGATAAAAAACAATCAGGAGATATGGATTGAGAGGTTAACGTATAGGGAAATTTTTGAAAAGAATGCAGCAGTGGTTGAAAAAAAATGCAATTACGATGCAGAAGTCACCCACAAAATACAGCCTGAATGGAACAAATGGTAAAGGGTATCAGGAATGCTGTGTGATCACATAATCAAGGTGAGGGTTAAAGGTTAGATTTGTAACACTAGAAATTATTTATAGTGTTGAGATGTGGGCAGTGAAGGGAGTGCAAAAAGTGTGGTGGCAGAATGGTGTAATTGATGTATGGAGTTGCAGATCTCTTTTCTGGAAATTTCAGCTACAGTTTACCAGAACACACATGGAAGACTCAAGCCTAGATTTGATCTGTTTTCTTGAATGAAAAAAAAAAAAAGAAATCAGAACAAAGAACTTTTGTGTCACACAAGTTCTACCAGGAAGACTCAGTTTTCAAGCTTTCATTCAGATTTGCCAAATCAGCTGCATCTCTAATAGGAAGCACATGGTCTACATTTTAGTCATCAACTCATGACCAACGTAGTAATGTACACGTTATTTAAAATGTCAGTTCTGATTCACTTCTTTGTTGCTTGCAGCTGCTGACTGAGACTCTGCTGCCTCCATTCCACCACCACCAGTTGATCCCTTCTTCCAGTGGCAGGATTCAAGATCAACTTACCCCTTCAGAATCATCACTGGGACCTGCTCCAGAGACTGAATATTTTGACCAATATATTTATGGATTACATGTTTAACGTTTTCTCGTCTTCTGAGTCTTAATGGTAGAAATCCTCTGTTCCACACAACGATGAAGTTGTGACTGCTGATGCAACAGACAAAACTTGCACAATTTCTCTATCACAGCCACAGACATTGTCATAGTTTTCTTGGTAGGTTTCCTCAAAAAGTACCTTCTTGTACAGTCACTCAGTTAGTTTTTGACACTTGAATCAACAACAACTCTAATATTTAATATGTCCAATTACTTATGGGGTCTGAAAATGGAGATACTATGTATACAAATAGCTATAATTCCTAAATGCATAAAGTTTTTTTCTATTAAGGTCCCTTTAACTCAACATGAAATTCTACACATCGAGCACATCTTGACTGCTTCATTCCAGCTCCTGCGTGGTGGTATATTGATGCAAAATTACAAAAATTGTGTTACCATCTGACTACTTATGGACGTGACTGTATTTGATTGGTGTTGTGGAGTTTCATCTTTCACTCAAGAGTCGAATGAGAGTTAACGAGTCCTATTGGGAAGCAAACACACCAAAGCTCATTTAAGATCTCCTAAAATGATTTGTTTGTCAGTTTCCACTGGGATGCATTGTGGTAAGATACATGCGCCAAAGGGATATTTCCGATAAGCCACAGCTTATTTTCTATGTCACTTTCCCTCATTGTTCTGGCACTTGGGCACAAAGGTATTTACTTTAGTTTAATCTACTTGAGCATTCTACATCCAGGCAAAGCATCCACATAAATTCTTACATGGACAGATACACAAAGCGGCAAAACCCCATCGCCTTGTTCTCTGCGAAGGTAGATTATCTGTGAATGTGTGGAGAGATTTCTCTGGGGATGCTTTGGCGCCGAGTAATAAAACTCAGAGAGTGTTGCCTTTGCCAAGCTGAGACATCTGGTCACCTTATCACAGATAAGTGGGGGTTAGTCCTGGCATCTGCTAGAATTAATCCATTTTGCAAACACAGTTATCCTAATCTCCTAAATATGTCATTCCACAACTGTACAAAGCAGTAGCTACAATTGCACCTTTCTTTCAGCTATGCGATAAAAGACCGAAGACGCTTTAGGGAACTGAAACATGAGCGGTGACACAGTCCAGACAAGGATGACCGTAAGAGGTTTGAAATCAGTGTCACAACCCGCACCTGGCTAACTATTTGCTGGTTCCCAGCCTGGTCTACAGCGAGCCACCTCACATCCCTGCATGAATATTCATGTGGGCAGATTTCTCTTTTGTTGCCTGCCTAGTCAGCAGTCACAGAACACATGGTGAGCGTTGGCAGTGCCCAGCATAGGTAGAGGGGCCGAGGACGGAGGCAGTGGCAGGAACCAGGACCTGTGAGGCTGACTGACATTTCCATCTGTGGCGAGGCCTGGTAATTATCAGGGAGAGGAGCGCCCGCAGCAGCGCGCCATCTGCTAGGGGAGATGGCTCAATGAGGTATGAGCACGAGCGGCACTCCGTCGGGCCACTGCCTGCCTCTGACATGAGGGCTCGCATCTGCTACCGAGGAGCCGGGCTGCCCAACACAGCCTGCCTGCCTTGCCGAGAGAGGGGGGGCTGACAGGAGGGAGGAGAGCAGCCAAGAGCCCCCGTGACCCCCCTCCACTACCCGCCACCATCCACTGCCATCACTACCACCACTGCCCTGCCAAAGGCACACTTGACAAACAGTGGAGCAGGCTCACAAGTTTCCATACAAATCTGATCAAGTTGCCGCTTGGCTGGTTGGATTGTTTTGGATACTTCTTCGTTGAAGCTCTTGTTGATGGATCCTTCACTGCTGATATAACGGTGGTACTCAGTGAAGAGTACTCATCTTTACTGATGGACGGTATATTTGTTATGTTGAACCCCGGGGTGCTGTTTTAGTCTCTCATTTTGCACTCAACATGGTTTGGACACCCATGGTTTTCGTATTGTAGACTGCTCAGATATAACACCAGCTCTAGGGTGGAGTTTGTAGGGATTGTACCCCCCCTCCACCTCCACCTACTCTAAAAACGTCAGCAGGCTCACTTTAACCCAATGATTAAAATGACATTTCCTATCCAAAATCCTGATTTCGGCCTCCAGTTTCTGATCATCACACTATTATTTGACTGATTTAGCCCTACAACACCTCCATAGCTTCCGTAGAACCTAGCAGGTGTTCATACACTGAAGTGGGATCAACTGAGGATCCCTCACACAACACAAAACATATTCATTTTCTCCTTATTCTATTGTAGAGCAGGTCACTCAGTGGGATAAGGAGTTAAGCAACCAATATGTAGACCCCTGAACAGCGGTGGGCACAGCTAACTAAAAAGTTCGCTTTGATAACCATTAATCTGATAACTGAAAAGTTATCTTTTATGATGCTAAACCGATAAAAAATGTATCTTTATAACAGATAACCAATAACAGATAACTATTAGTATTGATTTGGACGTGGCCACATCAGATTACACTGTCGGCTTCTGATAAACCAGTTTCCCTTTAAGTGCCGCAGAGGCTGCTGGGTAAATTCAAGGATCACAAACACAAAGAATGCACGAAAAATGAATAAATAAAAATAAAACCCCAAACACTGTCATCATCTTTTAAAAGCAGTAAAACACAGTATTAGAAGTCACAGTTTATCTCTGAATCATAGTCATTTACAAACTTTTTCACACACTTTGAATCCTGTGGCTTAAACAAGTGAAATACGTCCATTAATTCATTGATTGGCAGCATAAAAGACACGCAGTAAATATAAATTCTTACCTGTTAGTTTCAGTGGGATTCATCTGAAGAAATAATCCACATAAAGCGTCCTGATTATCCAAACGGTGTCTAAACAGTGAAGAAAAGTCCCTCACAGCTGTGCCGTGAGAGCTCCTCTCCCCCACCGAGTCTTGGCGATTAAATTATCCCGTGCCACAAAGAAATAAAACAATGTTAAAATTTGTCCGTTTTGTTTTTGTATCGAGCAGACGATAACACTGTAACGTCCAAAGTGAAGCTGAACTACACTACCCACAATGCTCCCTGCCTTGACCGGCCAATCACGTTTTGTGCTTAATGATGACATCATCAGCAAGTGACAGCCAGTCTGCCAAAAACCACTGATCTACACACAACAGGGATTAAGTTTGATTTTAGGGTTTACAAATGTTTTGACCATTAAACTTTGCTCACTTTACCAGAAAAAAGTGTTATTGGACTGAAAGTTATCGGAACTAAATTTATCGGGAGATAATTAGTCCGATGATGGTTTTAAAAGTTATCTGAAAAGCTAATCCTAAAGCTAATTAGAAAAATATCGCACATCTCCGTTCATCCCTCACTTTCTCCGCTGCTGAAACCCTCATACATGCTTTTATCACATCCAGAATCGACTTTTGTCCTTTCCCTGTAGGACCAGGCTCCGAACCTGGGGAGACAGAGCCTTCTCCATCGCCGCCCCTACCCTCTGGAACTCTCTGCCCCAACCACTCCGTGCTTGCCCCGACCTCCCCTCCTTCAAGAAAGAACTCAAAACCCAACTGTTTAAGTTAGCTTTTAATGTACAGCCCTGATTTTGAATGTGTTTTTTCTTAGCGTTTTTATCTTTTTCTTTTGGTTTGTAAAGTGTCTTTGAGTGTCCAGAAAAGCTCTATACAAATAAAGTGTATTATTATTATTATTATTAATCCGCTAGTAAAAACATTAGCTTTGACAGTTATTGGTTATCGGATTAGCTGAACAGTGCCCATCACTACCCCTGAGTTCGATTCTTGGTCACAGAATCTGTCTGTGCCCTCGGGCAAGACAATTCATTTGCACCGGTTCAGTTCACCCAGCTGATTAACGGACACAAACTTTGGTCGAGAAGTAATCTCTTTCGGATGGTTGACTGATAGACTCTCACTCACGTCACACAATGGACTCCGGGGATACGCATGATTAGAAATGGATCTTTTCATTCTTAAGCAATACTGATCAGGAACCAGAACCTGATGAAATAGAGGAGTGGGAGGATGACAGGAAACATTGAGAAAGAGAGAGATTAACCCCACATAAAGCAAAGCAGCCTCTATCCTGACTGCACCATTTGTTGTTAGTAATTGTGTAGTTGTTCTCGTGTACGTTTCCCAAATATGTATGTGTGACGTGCAAAGGAAATTAAGGTGCTTAAACAATTTGCAGTGCTATCTGTTGAGTCATGCACATGTATGTCGTAGGTAATAACAGGTGAATTGGAAAATGAGAATTTCACCTTTCAAGGTCACCCAAGGTCAAAGGTCATGTCACCTATACAAAAGGTGAAATATATGACTTTTTAATCAGTGTTTCAGTAGCTGGGTTTCCATTACAGATTTGCATGAAGGTTTAGTGATATTTTCCAAAAGGCAGCAAGAAAACATTTGTGATGTGACGGCATTTCCATTGAGTGACTGAATTCAATCAATCAATCAATCAACTTTTTTCTTGTATAGCGCCAAATCACAACAAACAGTTGCCCCAAGGCGCTCCACATTGCAAGGCAAGGCCATACAATAATTATGAAACACAGTCTACGTCTAAAGCAACATAACCAAGGGATGGTCCAGGGTCACCCGATCCAGCCCTAACTATAAGCCTTAGCGAAAAGGAAAGTTTTAAGCCTAATCTTAAAAGTAGAGAGGGTATCTGTCTCCCTGATCTGAATTGGGAGCTGGTTCCACAGGAGAGGAGCCTGAAAGCTGAAGGCTCTGCCTCCCATTCTACTCTTACAAACCCTAGGAACTACAAGTAAGCCCGCAGTCTGAGAGCGAAGCGCTCTAATGGGGTAATATGGTACTATGAGGTCCCTAAGATAAGATGGGACCTGATTATTCAAAACCTTATAAGTAAGAAGAAGAATTTTAAATTCTATTCTAGCATTAACAGGAAGCCAATGAAGGGAGGCCAACACGGGTGAGATATGCTCTCTCCTGCTAGTCCCCGTCAGTACTCTAGCTGCAGCATTCTGAACCAACTGAAGGCTTTTTAGGGAACTTTTAGGACAACCTGATAATAATGAATTACAATAGTCCAGCCTAGAGGAAACAAATGCATGAATTAGTTTTTCAGCATCACTCTGAGACAAGACCTTTCTGATTTTAGAGATATTGCGTAAATGCAAAAAGGCAGTCCTACATATTTGTTTAATATGCGCTTTGAATGACATATCCTGATCAAAAATAACTCCAAGATTTCTCACAGTATTACCAGAGATCAGGGAAATGCCATCCAGAGTAACGATCTGGTTAGACACCATGCTTCTAAGATTTGTGGGGCCAAGTACAATAACTTCAGTTTTATCTGAGTTTAAAAGCAGGAAATTAGAGGTCATCCATGTCTTTATGTCTGTAAGACAATCCTGCAGTTTAGCTAATTGGTGCGTATCCTCTGGCTTCATGGATAGATAAAGCTGGGTATCATCTGCGTAACAATGAAAATTTAAGCAATACCGTCTAATAATACTGCCCAAGGGAAGCATGTATAAAGTGAATAAAATTGGTCCTAGCACAGAACCTTGTGGAACTCCATAATTAACTTTAGTCTGTGAAGAAGATTCCCCATTTACATGAACAAACTGTAATCTATTAGACAAATATGATTCAAACCACCGCAGCGCAATGCCTTTAATACCTATGACATGCTCTAATCTCTGTAATAAAATTTTATGGTCAACAGTATCAAAAGCAGCACTGAGGTCCAACAGAACAAGCACAGAGATAAGTCCACTGTCCGAAGCCATAAGAAGATCATTTGTAACCTTCACTAATGCTGTTTCTGTACTATGATGAATTCTAAAACCTGACTGAAACTCTTCAAATAGACCATTCCTCTGCAGGTGATCAGTTAGCTGTTTTACAACTACCCTCTCAAGAATCTTTGAGAGAAAAGGAAGGTTGGAGATTGGCCTATAATTAGCTAAGATAGCTGGGTCAAGTGATGGCTTTTTAAGTAATGGTTTAATTACTGCCACCTTAAAGGCCTGTGGTACATAACCAACTAACAAAGATAGATTGATCATATTTAAGATTGAAGCATTAAATAATGGTAGGACTTCCTTGAGCAGCCTGGCAGGAATGGGGTCTAATAAGCATGTTGATGGTTTGGATGAAGTAACTAATGAAAATAACTCAGACAGAACAATCGGAGAGAAAGAGTCTAACCAAATACCGGCATCACTGAAAGCAGCCAAAGATAACGATACATCTTTGGGATGGTTATGAGTAATTTTTTCTCTAATAGTCAAAATTTTGTTAGCAAAGAAAGTCATGAAGTCATTACTAGTTAAAGTTAATGGAATACTCAGCTCAATAGAGCTCTGACTCTTTGTCAGCCTGGCTACAGTGCTGAAAAGAAACCTGGGGTTGTTCTTATTTTCTTCAATTAGTGATGAGTAGAAAGATGTCCTAGCTTCACGAAGGGCTTTCTTATAGAGCAACAAACTCTTTTTCCAGGCTAAGTGAAGATCTTCTAAATTAGTGAGACGCCATTTCCTCTCCAACTTACGGGTTATCTGCTTTAAGCTACGAGTTTGTGAGTTATACCACGGAGTCAGACACTTCTGATTTAAAGCTCTCTTTTTCAGAGGAGCTACAGCATCCAAAGTTGTCTTCAATGAGGATGTAAAACTATTGACAAGATACTCTAACTCCCTTACAGAGTTTAGGTAGCTACTCTGCTCTGTGTTGGTATATGACATTAGAGAACATAAAGAAGGAATCATATCCTTAAACCTAGTTACAGCGCTTTCTGAAAGACTTCTAGTGTAATGAAACTTATTCCCCACTGCAGGGTAGTCCATCAGAGTAAATGTAAATGTTATTAAAAAATGATCAGACAAAAGGGAGTTTTCAGGGAATACTGTTAAGTCTTCTATTTCCATACCATAAGTCAGAACAAGATCTAAAATATGATTAAAGTGGTGGGTGGACTCATTTACTTTTTGAGCAAAGCCGATAGAGTCTAATAATAGATTAAATGCAGTGTTGAGGCTGTCATTCTCAGCATCTGTGTGGATGTTAAAGTCGCCCACTATAATTATCTTATCTGAGCTAAGCACTAAGTCAGACAAAAGGTCTGAAAATTCACAGAGAAACTCACAGTAACGACCAGGTGGACGATAGATAATAACAAATAAAACTGGTTTTTGGGACTTCCAATTTGGATGGACAAGACTAAGATACAAGCTTTCAAATGAATTAAAGCTCTGTCTAGGTTTTTGATTAATTAATAAGCTGGAATGGAAGATTGCTGCTAATCCTCCGCCCCGGCCCGTGCTACGAGCATTCTGACAGTTAGTGTGACTCGGGGGTGTTGACTGACTCATTTAAACTAACATATTCATCCTGCTGTAACCAAGTTTCTGTTAGGCAGAATAAATCAATACGTTGATCAATTATTATATCATTTACCAACAGGGACTTAGAAGAAAGAGACCTAATGTTTAATAGACCACATTTAACTGTTTTAGTCTGTGGTGCAGTTGAAGGTGCTATATTATTTTTTCTTTTTGAATTTTTATGCTTAAATAGATTTTTGCTAGTTATTGGTGGTCTGGGAGCAGGCACCGTCTCTACGGGGATGGGGTAATAGGGGGATGGCAGGGGGAGAGAAGCTGCAGAGAGGTGTATAAGACCACAGCTCTGCCTCCTGGTCCCAACGCTAGACAGTCACAGTTTGGAGGATCCCAAAAAATTGGCCAGATTTCTAGAAATGAGAGCTGCTCCCTCTAAAGTGGGATGGATGCCGTCTCTCCTAACAAGACCAGGTTTTCCCCAGAAGCTTTGCCAATTATCAATGAAGCCCACCTCATTTTTTGGACACCACTCAGACAGCCAGCAATTCAAGGAGAACATGCGGCTAAACATGTCACTCCCGGTCTGATTGGGGAGGGGCCCAGAGAAAACAACAGAGTCCGACATTGTTTTTGCAAAGTTACACACCGATTCAATGTTAATTTTAGTGACCTCCGATTGGCGTAACCGAGTGTCATTACTGCCGACGTGAATTACAATCTTACCAAATTTACGCTTAGCCTTAGCCAGCAATTTCAAATGTCCTTCGATGTCGCCTGCTCTGGCCCCCGGAAGACAATTGACAATGGTTGCTGGTGTCGCTAACTTCACATTTCTCAAAACAGAGTCGCCAATAACCAGAGTTTGATCCTCGGCGAGTATATCGTCGAGTGGGGAAAAACGGTTAGAGATGTGAACGGGTTGACGGTGTACACGGGGCTTCTGTTTAGGGCTACGCTTCCTCCTCACAGTCACCCAGTCAGCCTGCCTTCCCGACTGCACGGGGTCTGCCAGGGGGGAACTAACGGCGGCTAAGCTACCTTGGTCCGCACCGACTACAGGGGCCTGGTTAGCTGTAGAATTTTCCACGGTGCGGAGCCGAGCCTCCAATTCGCCCAGCCTGGCCTCCAAAGCTACGAATAAGCTGCACTTATTACAAGTACCGTTACTGCTAAAAGAGGCCGAGGAATAACTAAACATTTCACACCCAGAGCAGAAAAGTGCAGGAGAGACAGGAGAAGCCGCCATGCTAAAACGGCTAAGAGCTAGTAGCTATGCTAAGCTAGTGGATTCCCAAACAGGGAATCCGACACTAGACAGGCTGTGGAGCAGCACAGGTAACGCACAACAACAGTGCTAAAAAATAAAATAAAAATAAAAATCCACTGGACAGGCTGTGGAGCAGCACAGGCAACGCACGACAACAGTGCTAAAATAAAATAAAAATCCACTAGACAGGCTGTGGAGCAGCACAGGCAATGCACGACAACAGTGCTAAAATAAAATAAAAATCCACTAGACAGGCTGTGGAGCAGCACAGGTAACGCACAACAACAGTGCTAAAAAATAAAATAAAAATAAAAATCCACTGGACAGGCTGTGGAGCAGCACAGGCAACGCACGACAACAGTGCTAAAATAAAATAAAAATCCACTAGACAGGCTGTGGAGCAGCACAGGTAACGCACAACAACAGTGCTAAAATAAAATAAAAATCCACTAGACAGGCTGTGGAGCAGCACAGGTAACGCACAACAACAGTGCTAAAAAATAAAATAAAATAAAAATAAAAATAAAAATAAAAATTGAATTCAATTCAATTTATTAATTTTATATGGCGCCAATTCACAACAGTGTTGCCTCAAGGCGCTTCACACAAAACAATTTAAAAAACAAGATAAAATGAATTAAAAGATTAAAAAGCACAATTAAAAGATTAAAAATGCACAATAAAAGCATAAACAAAAATAAAAAAGCATAGTAACACAATATGTTAGCCATATAAAAAGATAAATGCATCTTAAGTCTCCACAGAATCTGACTGTTTTATTGATGCAGGGAGATCATTCCACAGAACAGGGGCACGATAAGAGAAAGCTCTGGGACCCGCAGACTTTTTAATTCACCCTAGGAACACAAGGTAATCCTGCATCCTGCGAGCGCAAAGGCCCGGCCGGTACATAAGGTTTATTTAGATCAGCTAGGTAGGGAGGTGCCAGTCTGTGAACAGTTTTATAGGGTAGTAGCAGAACCTGAAAATCTGATCTCACAGGGACAGGAAGGCAGTGAAGAGATGTCAAATGGGTGTAATGTGGTCAAACTTTCTGCTACGTGTTAAAAGTCTGGTTAAAAATGCCACTGCTGGATTTTTTTCATCTCACAATAACTGTCATTCTAGCAAGGCTCTCACAAGAACTGTAAATCCAACAGTCATGGTGATGTGTAAGTCCTGACTAACATTGGCATTTTGTGATTTTTTTTAAATCCAATATTGCCCCAGTGCTGCAGCTAACAATTTTATGTTACTACATTGTGACAATGTAGTACTTTAGTTGTGGCAACATGAGGGTTCAAAATTTCAGCAAAGGAAATGTGTAGAGTTGAGGGAAAGCTGCTACTATGTTGTGCAGAAATGTTTTAATACAATATACCTACAATGCATGTGTGACATTGTTCTTGTACTCCAGCCTTTATATGACCAGTGGAAGGAATCTGATTGCTGGTATTTTAATGGAAAATCTTTTGTAGGTTTTCCTCCAA
This sequence comes from Thalassophryne amazonica, assembly GCF_902500255.1. Lineage (NCBI taxonomy): Eukaryota > Metazoa > Chordata > Actinopteri > Batrachoidiformes > Batrachoididae > Thalassophryne > Thalassophryne amazonica. Next base: position 70,052,488 of record NC_047121.1, read on the forward strand.
TAATACATGTTGAAAGCACCTTTCAAGTCATGGGAAATCATCCACGCCCCCATCCAGGATTGAACCGGGGACCCCTCACATGATCCCAGTACATGAAAATGTATACGTTTGGTCATCTTAAATGTTGTAGCAACATAACTGGACTCGACAGAATGCCACTGGGGCAACGTTAAACCCCAACCAAAATACAATGTTGCATTTACGTACTGTGTTCACTGGGCTCATATGTCTAACAGGCTCTGTCTCTTACCTAGTCTAGCCAAGCCTATTCTGAGAACCCAAGACTTCTCATCCTTGCACCCATTGAGTCGAATCTTTACACGTTTGAGAAATGTTGGTTTCTCAGAATGTAAAAGATTGAGAACCACGGCCTACTTTTCCTGGGTCAGGCTCAAAACTTCTCAATCAGCCCTCGTATGTTGTGATTTGGAATGACATGTATTTTAGAATGTCATGTGACTCTTTCGGTATGCCATGTGACCCCTATAGCAGAAAAAAAGTGTTTCCATTACAGTTTTTCGAAAAAGGGCTCGAAAAACCACTTCATGTGAGCATAAAAAACTTTTTGCGATATTTATTTATTTATTTAAATCCACATTTCAATTATGCTGATTTTGGAGGGTAATGAAAACCCACCTATAGTAACCATACATGTACCTTTAACCAATTCCAAAACAGCCATACAAAAAAATTACGTCCACCAAGGATGTGTAGATGTAAAATTATCTGCGTTTATTTGTCTGTCTGTTGGTACGATTAAAACTAAATGCACAGATTTTGACAAAATTCACCACATATAGATTTAGGCCAAGGAAGACCCCATTAAATTTTGGAGGTGATCCGGATGTGGATTCTGGATCAAGTTTCACTTTGTATAGGCTTTGAATGATTACGTCAAAACTACTACACGGATTCTCAGCAAATTTGCACCACAGATACATATTAGACCAAGGAAGACTCCATTACATTTTGGAGGTGATCTGGCTCCGTATTCTGGATCAAGTTTCACTTTATACAGGCTTTGAAGGATTACGGTTAGCAGGATTATGTCAAAACTGTTGTGAAAGTGTCGTGACACGGACCCACAACAGGGGGCGTTAATGAACGGACAATGGATAAGCCAAAAGTAACAATTTAATGTTGTGAATCGCACAACGACGTACAGACAATAACAATATGGTGACTGTCAATCATACACCAGGTGACGTGTGGGCAGGCTCGATGATAGAAGACGCCTGGCGAGAGAAGAGCCGGATCCCACACAGCTTCCACCACCAACGGAGCTGAAGAACACTGGAGCCGCCAAGCCCTGCGCCCCAGGTGGTCGCTGTCTTCAGCAGTCAGACCCGGTACTGCTGGCAGAGAACAGAAACAGTCCAGATAAGTGTGAGTTCGTACACTCAGTAATCCCACAGTCTGTACACAATTGTGAGGGAGAACCTCCACCTCCAATCACACACTCGTGCAGCTCCTGTCTAACCACTTATCTGGTTGGGGTGTGAAGCGAAGCCGTCGCTGATCACACCAAATGCCAATCCCACAGATAAGGACACACCACAGGAAAACGGCTGCAAAGAAGTTCAGACTATTAGTCAGTGTTAAGTCAGCAGAGAAGTTACCTGAATGGTAGCTGATTTCTCGGCGGGGAGGTGGAGTTGCAGTCCGACCTTTATGGTGGTGGTGATGAGTAGTGGATGAGTGACAGCTGTCACTCCTGGTCGCTCCGACGCCCTCTCGTGCTTGAAGCCCGCACTTCAAGCAGGGCGCCATCTTGTGGTGGTGGGCCAGCAGTACCTCCTCTTCAGCGGCCCACACAACAAAAACTACTGCACAGATTCTCACCAAATTTGCACCACAGATACATATTAGGCGATGGAAGACCCCACTAAATTTCGGAGGTGATCTGGATCTGACACTGTTTTGACACTGTATATAATGTAAAACTTACATTATATACAGTGTCAAAACAGTGTCAGTTTTGCAGGTTTTCCCACCTACAAAGAATGGAGAGGTCTGTAATTTTTATGGTAGGTTCACTTCAACTGTGAGAGACAGAATCAAAAAAAAAAAAAAAAAAAAAAAAAAAAAAAAAATCCAGAAAATCCAATTGTATGATTTTTAAATAATTAATTTGCATTTTGTTGCATAAAATAAGTATTTGACCCCCTACCAACCAGCAAGAATTCTGTCTCTCACAGACCTGTTAATTTTTCTTTAAGAAGCCTCTTATTCTGCACTCTTTACCTGTATTAATTGCACCTGTTTGAACTTGTTACCTGTATAAAAGACACCTGTTCACACACTCAATCAATCACACTCCAACCTGTCCACCATAGCCAAGACCAAAGAGCTGTCTAAGGACACCAGGGACAAAACTGTAGACCTGCACAAGGCTGGGATGGACTACAGGACAACAGGCAAGCAGCTTGGTAGAAGACAACAACTGTTATGATTATTTATTAGAAAGTGGAAGAAACACAAGATGACTGTCAGTCTCCCTCGGTCTGGGATTCCATGCAAGATCTGACTTTGTGGGGTAAGGATGATTCTGAGAAAGCTCAGAACTACACAGGAGGACCTGGTCAATGACCTGAAGAGAGCTGGGACCACAGTCACAAAGATTACATTAGTAAAACATGATGCTGTCATGGTTTGAAATCCTGGAGGGCAGCAAGGTCCCCCTGCTCAAGCCAGCACATGTCCAGGCCCGTTTGAAGTTCACCAGTGACCATCTGGATGATCCAGAGGAGGCATGGGAGAAGGTCATGTGGTCAGATGAGACCAGAATAGAGCTTTTTGGAATCAACTCCACTTACCACGTTTAGAGGATGAGAACAACCCCAAGAAAACCATCCCAACCGTGAAGCATGGGGGTGGAAACATCATACTCTGGGGGTGCTCTTCTACAAAGGGGACAGGACGACTGCACCATACTGAAAGGAGGATGGATGGGGTCATGTATTGCAAGATTTTGGCAAACAACCTCCTTCCCTCAGTAAGCGCATTGAAGATGGGTCATGGCTGGGTCTTCAGCATGACAATGACCCCAAACACACAGCCAGGGCAACTAAGGAGGGGCTCCGTAAAAAGAATTTCAAGGTCCTGGAGTGGCCTGGCCAGTCTCCAGACCTGAACTCAATAGAAAATCTTTGGAGGGAGCTGAACCTCCAAACATCCAAACCTCCAAAACTCCAGACCTCTCCATTCTTTGTAGGTGAGAAAACCTGCAAAACTGACAGGGGGTCAAATACTTATTTTCCCCACTGTAGGCTCTGAAGGATTATGTCAAAACTACTTCTCTCACCAAATTCTCACCAAATTTGCACCACAGATATATATTAGGCTATGGAAGACTCCACTGAATTTTTGAGGTCATCTGCATCCGGATCCGGATTCTGGATCAAGTTTCACTTTCTATAGGCTTTTACGGATCATGTCAAAACTACTTCACAAATTCTCACCAAATTTGCACCACAGATAGACATTAGGCCATGGAAGACTCCACTGAACTTTGGAGGTGATCTGGATTCAGATTGGCTGACATCAGAAATCTCTGATTGCTCTTGTTATGACTATTTTGTTCCTACACACGCATGGATATGCTTGACCAAAAACAATACCCCGTACCTACTACGCTACACTGCGGTAAACACATGGGGATGAAAACTTGAATGTGGAATTTTCACTCTTAAAGCTTATACAGATTTCTACAGTTAAAAAAGTTATTGTACGCTGATATTTCTGACATTAATACTTGAAGAAGCTCACTTCCTGCTACGCAGTGCAGAGTTGTATACCCGCGGCAGCATCTGTCACTCACTAACTTTCATTCCAGCTTTAGTTCTTTCACATCTGTCAAGTCCCTGACACGTGGCGGTGGAAGTTGTTTTTACCTTTGTGGATCAGTGTTTTCACATCACCACTGTGGCTGTTGCATCACTTAATACCACTCGAGATTTACTGTAAAGGAGAGCAGAAAGGATCAACTCAATGGGGTGGAGGGGTAGAAGAAAGGAGGGAAGGAGGAGAGACAGAAGCGCAGGATTTTATCTGACTGTTTGGACAGATTGGGAGAATTCAAAATGCAGCAGGGGCCTGTGATGTGGCAATAAAGCATTTGCTTTTGATCCTGCCTCACTGTTTTTTTCCCTCTTCTCCCCTGCACGTGCACGTCCAAATCAATTACAACGACTCTGAAGAGGCGAGACAGCTGCGCGTCGGCACAACAAACCTTTGCATCACCTTAGTTTACCAACAATCTTGTTATTTTTTTCTCGTCGTCGTCGTCTCATTGATACGAACCACGGCACGGCGATTGCCTGTGTACGCCACCAACTTCAAGGTGCGTGCAAGATGAGACGCGAATAGAATATCCATCGTGACAGACAGAATCGTGCTCAGACGCAGCTGTCAATTACCTAGAAAAGAAAAGAAAAGAAAAGGGGAAAAAACCCTGTCTGATAAGAAGTATTTGAATTTCCCCCTCCCTGCACTTCGAGTGGCTTTTCAGATGTCGTAGCACTTATGAGAAATTTGTGACAGCATCAACAGCGTCGATTCCCCCATTCAGCGGCATTAACTCTGTGCCATGTGTCTAACAAACGGAGGCCATTCTGGAGCCCTTAATGACAAGGCTGCTCCGCTCCTCTCCTCTCCCCCTCGCTCTTTTCAAATTGCTCTCTAAATGAAGTACAGCTGTGTGGACCAGGTGCTGCCATCCCCCTTTCAGAAAGAACAGGAAATTATGAAATTCCCAAATCCTTCACAAATGGCGGGCAGAAGGGAAGGTTGGAGAACGTAAGCTCGGCTCGCCCGGTCTGTCGCTACATCACTCTTGTCGGTGGATGTTCTTACATCCACGCATCATTGCGTTCTCTCTGTCCTCTACGCCGAAAAAAAAATTCCTATGATTTGTGTCACACCATACGACAGATGTACAACAGATTTATTCAGTTGCGGCATCATTTGATGGTTGCTTGAGGACTACAGAGCACTTTGATGTGTTGTAAACTTTAAGTACCGCTAAGTACACTGCAATTTCTAAACCACATCTGATTGAGGCTTAGTTGAATGTTGCCACATCCCTATGTCAGGATTCAAAGTGGGGGTGTGTTATTATAAGGATCTGATGAAGGGAGGACATACAGGCGCCTTGCAAACAAACAAATGGTAAATAAAATGGACTGCATTTACATAGCGCTTTTCCATCTGATGCTCAAACCGCTTTATAATTATGCCTCACGTTCACCCATTCACATAAACACCCTCACACACCGATGTCAGGGTGCTGCCATACAAGGTGCTCACTGCACACCGGGAGCAACGTGTTGATTAAGGTCCTTGCCCAAGGGCCCTTAGTGATATTCCGGGGATGGGGTTTGAACTGAGGATCCTCTGGTGTCAAGCCCAACGCTTAACCACTAGACCATCACCTCCACAAACCAAAAAAACAAACAAAAAAAAATCAACTACCTTTCGGTGGAATCAAACCCACAACTTTCTGGTTCTGATCCCAGAGCAATCCACTGAGGCACTGTTCGGCTCATGAAAGCCAGATGAATCTAAAATTTGCTGAACATGAAGCTAACAATATAAACCAAACTAGAAGCAAACTGAATCTAAAACATATTTGAAGCTACTTTAATATAAAACTCAATGTTTGTGTCTCAATTCAGAGGCTGCATCCTTTGAAGTCTGTGTTCTATGAAGAACTTTCCCACCCTGCTCAGAGTGCTGCTCTCGCTGGAGCAACATCTCTGCTATTCTGGCATTGTGGGCTAGCTCGCCGGACTACTTTCACCTGACCCAGCGCTGAATTTGCCAACATGAGTGTGAGTATTGACTTACGATCATTTAGGCGTAAAAAACACACCAGATACACAAGTTCTTGTGCCAAATATACTCCTTGTGTTTTTGTTACCATGAAAACGCACTGTCATCGCAAATACAACATTGTTTGGGAACTACTTTTTCCGCAGGAATTCAATCAATCAATCAACTTCTTTCTTATATAGCGCCAAATCACAACAAACAGTTGCCCCAAGGCGCTCCATATTGCAAGGCAAGGCCATACAATAACCATGAAAAACCCCAACGGTCAAAACGACCCCCTATGAGCAAGCACTTGGCCACAGTGGGAAGGAAAAACTCCCTTTTAACAGGAAGAAACCTCCAGCAGAACCAGGCTCAGGGAGGGGCAGTCTTCTGCTGAGACTGGTTGGGGCTGAGGGAAAGAACCAGGAAAAAGACATGCTGTGGAGGGGAGCAGAGATCAATCACTAATGATTAAATGCAGAGTGATGCATACGGAGCAAAAAAAGAAAGAAACAGTGCATCATGGGAACCCCCCCACAGTCTACGTCTAAAGCAACATAACCAAGGGATGGTCCAGGGTCACCCGATCCAGCCCTAACTATAAGCCTTAGCGAAAAGGAAAGTTTTAAGCCTAATCTTAAAAGTAGAGAGGGTGTCTGTCTCCCTGATCTGAATTGGGAGCTGGTTCCACAGGAGAGGAGCCTGAAAGCTGAAGGCTCTGCCTCCCATTCTACTCTTACAAACCCTAGGAACTACAAGTAAGCCCGCAGTCTGAGAGCGAAGCGCTCTAATGGGGTAATATGGTACTACGAGGTCCCTAAGATAAGATGGGACCTGATTATTCAAAACCTTATAAGTAAGAAGAAGAATTCGTCAAGTATGCCAGCCATGGGCGCGGACTAACACAGAATATACAAAACTGTGTAGTAGCTCGACCAAAATGTGAGTGTCCACTTTTAGCTTGCCATAAGCTAAGCTAGTGGCGCTCATGAGAGTATGGAACTATCCTTCTGAGACCATGGAGGCCAAACCAACAGTACTGAAATGAGATGTCCAGCCCATGGAAAATTTTGCAATTGGGTCATTAGCTTATCCTGCCTCTACGCCATTTACCTCGCAACCATGACAGCTGCATGTGACAAGCTAGCATAATGAGCTAATTAGTTTTGTAATAATTTTTCAATATTTTTCATACTATAGTTATAAACATTACTTATTTATAATGTTACATATGGAGCCCACAATTCTCGTGTTCCCCCTTTAAATTTATCATCTTGAAGGATAAACATTTTGTATTGTTTGTCTCATTTTGAAGGCTCCATGGAATACAGCCAACGAATGCAGCTGTCTTTCCCCTGAAAACAGATGAGTCGAGGCGTTATGGCGCATGCGGCCCATGAACACAGCCTATAGTGGATGCAGCCCTTTAATTGAGACACAACCACTGCAGCTCACAGAATATACAGCGATCTACAAACCCAATTAAATCTATAGTTACATAAATCTAGTGTGGCCTGAACATAAAACAAAAAGATTATAAAGCTAACTGGCTGCTAAATGAATACAACACTTATCTACAATATCTACAATGAATTCAAGCTAAAGCTCACACAACGTAAAGGTAACAGAATATATGCAGATATAATTCCAAAGCTAAGTCAATCTAAAACTTGTTAAATATTAGAATATAAAACTGAATGAAAAGATAACTTAATACGGATAAGCTAACTCAATTTAAAACAGTAAATCTGAAGCTGATTTAATCTAAAAGGCCTAGTCACACGTCTCTTAACGAAGGGCAACAAAGCCCTAACGAAACAAAAAATCTGGACTTTTGTTGACTTTCGTTGGCATCATTTAACCTTCACTCAGCTTCGTCCCTGCAGCATTTTTAAACTGTTGAAAAATTTGAACGAATCAATCAATCAAGATTTATTTATAAAGCGCTTTACAGCACCGACTGGTGTCCAAAGTGCTTAACATTAAAAACACAAATTCACAAAAATAAAACACATATAGAATAAAATTTTAAAACAACACATAAAAAAGAACATAAAAATAACAGAACATGTCACCTCCCCACTAAGTGTTAAAAGCCAGTTTAAATAAATAAGTCTTTAACTTAGATTTAAAAAGTGCTAGGTCAGGAATAGTATGTAACTCAAGAGGTAGCTTGTTCCACAGTCTGGGGCCAGCTACCGCGAAAGCATGATCACCCCAGCGTTTATATCTTGACCTTGGAACATCTAAGTAAAGCTGGCCAGACGCCCGTAATGTCCTACTGTAGGTGCGCAAAGTTAAAATTTCAGACAAGTAGGGAGGTGCAAGGCCATAAATATCTTTAAAAACAAACATTAAAATTTTAAAATCAATTCTAAAACGAACTGGAAGCCAGTGGAGTGAGTACAGGACGGGTGTAATATGCTCACGTCTAAAAGTGTTTGTCAAAAGACGAGCAGCAGCATTCTGCACCAACTGGAGACGTGCAAGAGACGACTGATTAATGCCTGAATAAAGTGCATTACAATAATCAAGTCTGGAGCTGATGAAAGCATGAATGGCGTCTCAAGATCACGTCTACTGAGAAAGTGCTTCATTTATAACGAAGGGCAACAAAAACCTTAATTTGTCCGTATTTCATTTTGCGGTCGTTCTTGATGGTTTCTTATCGTTTGTTTAGTTATTGTAACGTTAGCCTTTCGTTTGACTTTATTAAACCAGCTGAATGTTTTCACACAGAATAAAAGCCAGTTTTTGAGCACTTTTGTGTCCCAGTGCCGAGTTCTGGAATGCAGAGATGCAGATACACACTGCTCCAGCAGTGGCTCCAGGCGCATTTTGTTTAAAGTGTCGAGATCAACGTTAGCTTCGCTTTCATTTCGTTCCTCTTTCATCCCTTTTGCACTCTTGATTCACAGTTCTATTCAGTGATAAAGCTCGTCGGCCACCTTTTCTCAATGAATTGTGATTTTTTACTTTTTTCCCTTCGTTCAGGAATCGTCGTATGCCGTGTGACTGACTGAATGTAAAGCTAACAAAATGTATAGCTAACTGAATGTAAAACTAGCGGAATATTAACCTAAGTAAACCCTAACTGACCAAAACATTAACTGATTCCAAAGCTAAGCGGTGGAGCATAAAGCTAGCTGAATGTGAAGCCACAGCAACGTAAAGCCAAACAATATAAAGCTAACTGAACGTAGCAATAGCTAACTGAATTATCAAAAAACAAAAGAGGATGTAATGAAAATAACATTCTGTACATTCTTATGGCTCCTTTTGCTTTCAAAGAAGTAACAATTTGATGTGTTTATACTTTGATGAATCTGCTCAATTCGTCTAAACAAATATAAAGCTAACTGAATGTAGCAATAGCTAACTGAATTACCAAAAAAAAAAAGAGAGAGAAAAGGACATAATGAAAATAACATTCTGTACATTCTTATGGCTCCTTTTGCTTTCAAAGAAGTAACAATTTGATGTGTTTATACTTTGATGAATCGGCTCAATTTGTCATGTTGAAGGTTTTACGTGAACCTGCAGTGTGACTCTACTCAGCAGTCTGAGTTCTGTGTTTTTCTAGACAACAGAGTGAGTAGAAGTACAGAAGTAGGCCTCGTGCTCAGGAGACTGTCAATGTGCAGCTGTCAATGTCTCCATAAAGCCCCATATCCATAATAGACAAAGCGCTCATCAAGCCTCAGCTTCATCTGGCCTCCCAGATGCCCCATCACCAGGGGCAAATCCCATCCAGGACTGAGCGCTGCACCAAGCAGCCAGATGTGAGCTGGCAACATGGCCGTGGGGTCAACACATGGCAAAGGTAGATCCAATAAATGAATTATACTCTGATTATCATAAATGTGGCACCTGAGCGTGGCGCTTAGCGGTGTTTTGGATGGGACATACTGTAACAGCTACGCCACAGCCTCCACGATATTTGATGCGCGCAATTCAGATTTCATCCTGTGAAAACGCCAATATATTTCTGCATGTTTTTTTTGGTTTTTTTTGCCTTTCCAAAACTTTGCGAGAATATTAACACGATGGAGCCAAAACATATTTATGACTCTCAAAATGATTCCATGCCATATGCCCTGTATTTGTACATAATTCTACAATGTTCTAGGTCGCTCCCCAAAACATATTCTGTTTCGTCACATGCCAAAAAGACCTTCTTCCCCCCGATATCCCTCCCTTCTTTGGTTTGACACGTTTGCACGTGGTATCTGGATGCCCTGGCTCTCTGTCTTCCCCTTTAAAATGCCATGCAAACTTCAGAGGACCCAGGTGTATGTGTCCGTTATCAGTTCCCGCTAACAAGCGTGTTTACTAGGATCACAGGACGCGTTGTGGCTTGCTTTAAAGTCCCCGTCTGTAGTCGAGGCTGACCTCAATTGGAGACATGCAGCCCCCTGCTGATAGCAGCCAACCTCTGATGGGCAGTCCCTCTCCTAGACTTGGCCGGCACTCCACCTGGGAAGGCGGAGGGGAGAGAGGAAGAACTCTTTGAAATGCTGGAGTTCCATGAAGAATTGAGAAGCAGGACAGAATCAAAGGCTTTTGATATAGAAAAAGAAGGAAAAAAAAATCAACACTTGGAGATAAGGATGAAGGCAAGATCGAAAACAAAGCACCATACGCATGCACCATACATAAAACATATAGTTGGGGGAAAAAAACTTATTACATGAAATTCATAGTGTGACTGAAAAAAAATTCATCAGTTTTGCCAACAGCTGTACTCAGCACAAAGGAATGAAGAACACTGACACGCAAGGTTAAATTCCAACAGGACTCTGCAGGGACAAATGTCTGCTCTGCTGCTCATTAAGTAAAAGTAGAAATGTGTAGATATGCAGCGTTCAGTCACAACACTTTTGGAAAAAAAAAATGCTGGATTAAAACTTCATTGAATTTACATCAATAAAAGCTGAAACTGTTTTCTTTCTATGAATTTTACTGCAAGAAAATAACGAAGAAACAAGGCTCAGATTTGAGTCCAAGGTTGAATAATCATGCATAGCTTGAAGGTTCATTTTTCTTTTGCAAAAACTGGTAAACCTGCATGCTTGAGAATGTGTGTAGTTTGAACACCAAAGTTCAGTGGTGGACCTTTAGGTTGCATTGAAGTGGAAAGATCTATTGAAATTTGCTAGAAAAGGAAGAGGCTTGTTGTACCACCAAGTGTTGATCCATGAGTAGTTGGGCCACTCTGGCAGCAGTCTGTGGTGCTTCAGAAATTCCGTGCTGGAAAATCTGAGGCCCATAGGTGGCAGTACATATCCCTGGATTCCACTGGTTGAAACACATAAAACTGTACAACTACTCCTGGATGGGACACGCATACCGTACAGGGGTAGTAACTCCCCCAGCCAACTCCAGACCAATACCCATTTACGGTTGGGTGGACTGACACAATGCAAATGAAGTGTCTCGACCAAATATACAGCGTGACAAGGAATTGAACCCAAGTCTTTATGCTAGGAGCCCAACTCCTTACATCAGTGAGCTAACTGCTCTGCACCCACCCAACCGACCGACCGATATCTGAATGATATAGATATCTGTAATATAAATAGATGGGGTCACTTTGCCATTTTGTTACTATTTTGAAAAACGATTATTGAGCATCTGGCTAAAAAGTGACCAACACTTTTTTTTTTTTTCTCATTTTTGAACAAGACTCTTTTGTCCAAAAGTCAATACCTGCTGTCACTCACTGACAGTGCAACAGTTATAAAAAACAAAATAGCACAAAGCTCAAAATTTTCCTATAGAGTGCTTTGCATTTTGAAATTTCAGGAACTCTTGAGGCGCGAGATTTTGTCGGAGATCCGCGAGGTACAATTTCTGTAGTAGACTGATTTATCACTTTACCTCCTTGAAAATAATCAGAATATATTTTGCTGTGCTGCTTGTGTGTCCATTTGACCCGACGAATAGCTTTTCATCAAAGTTAGAATCTTTGTGGTTCTTTTTGTTGTTATTTGTCGTGAGATGATCTACTGCACAATAAAGCATTACAAAAACTACCTACAACAAGAACCACTTTCATTCTTTACAGACCAGCTAATTTGGGCCAATCACTCAAACAATGGGCAACTTCTGCACCCGCCACTTCTCTCGCCTTTACAAAAAAAAAAAAAAAAAATGTATTTTATGACCCATTTATAGAAACATGAAGCCACTCAACAGAGTCTACCCAGATACAATTATGTATACCAAACTGTGGTCCAAACGTTATTATGGACTCCAGAGTATTTATTAAAATATCAAAATAAGTAAAATTAAAGACAACTGTATAGGTGACAATTCACATAAACATTCAGCAGAATAACACTTCAGAAAATATATCAAAAATATAATGGTGAGATCCCAGATGTACTGATTAGTTAAACCCCAAACCAAATTGTCATCCTTAGTTCACGCTAGTAGGCCACCCCTGTCCAAAAATACAGGTTTATCCACCGTATGTGGATTATTATCTTCACTCAAAAAAAGTGATTCATTGGATGAACTTTAATTTAGTTTTGACTACATATATTTAATAGATGGAAATCCAGTCCAATGAGTTAGTTTTGTGAGTGTACATTAAAAAATGGCTCATTGGATGAACTTAATTCAGTTATAAGCAGGATTTCCATCTAATAAATACATGTAGCCCCAACTCAAATAAAACACATCCAACTTAATTTAGTAACTTAATTTAGACATACACACACAACAAATGTCATTGGATGAACTTAATTCAGTTATGTGCAGGATTTCCATCTAATAAATATTTGTAGTCCCAACTCAATTAAATTAAATTATCTTGCATGGAAGTGTTTTATTTGAGTTGGGGCTACATATACGTATTTATTAGATAGAAATCCTGCACATAATTGAATTGAGTTCATCCAATGCATCAGTTTTTTTCAAGTCAAGGTTGAGAGCATGAGCTGGTTGCTGCACTTTGCTGCATCCACAACACCATGGAACCGTCCCGGGTCGTGGATGGCAACCACTCAGGCAGACAACTGGTCCATTCCTGGTTGTCTGTCATCATTATCTAGATCTGGACCAAATACAATAATAGTATCTTGAAAACTAACCTTGATTTTTGATCGTCCTCACATGGTTAATACTCATTGCTGAATGCGGAGTTTGATCTCTGACCTTTTGACGGACTGGCACCTCCTACCTAGCTGACCTAATTAAACCTTACGTACCGGCCCGGGCTTTACGGTCTCAGGGTGCAGGACTACTTTGTGTCCCTAAGGTGAATAAGAAGCCTGCGGGTCACAGAGCTTTCTCTTATCGTGCCCCTGTTCTGTGGAATGATCTCCCTGCGTCAATAAAACAGTCAGATTTTGTGGAAATTTTCAAGTCCAGACTTAAGACGCACTTATTTTCCTTTTCATATGGCTAGCATACTGGCATAGTTTGTTACTATGCTTTTCACTCTTTTAAGCGATCACCTTAGTATTTCTGTTTTTCTTGTTGTTTAATGCTGGCAAATTATACTGTATTTCTTGTCTTTCTGATGCCTGATTCTGTTGCAGCTCCATCCAGAGATGGGAGTTGTATTTGTGCTGGAGACCCTCCTGTCCTGTGCACCAACAGAATTTCCTGTATGTTCGTTCTTTGAATTGTTCTGTAATTTGTGTTGGCCAATTTGTGGTTGGCTCTCACTGCAGTATTGTATCACTTCCTGTTCCGGAGCACAGCGGTGTTTTTCTGTATCTGTTAGCTGTTTAATCTGCGCAGTTAGATTGATCTAGTTAACTAGATTACGATTTGTTTCCCAGTGTAATCTTTACGTGCCTTAACTAAAGCACTCCTTCTGCTGAATCACCTCTAAATTATTTACACATTAGTCACTTTGCGTGTTTTTAGGAATCTGCTAGCTTAGCGTAGCTACTAGCTCTTAGCTGATTTAGCATGGCGGCTTCTCCTGTCTCTCCCGCACTTTTCTGCTCTGGGTGTGAAATGTTTAGTTATTCCTCGGCCTCCTTTAGCAGTAACGGTACTTGTAATAAGTGTAGCTTATTCGTAGCTTTGGAGGCCAGGCTGGGCGAATTGGAGACTCGGCTCCGCACCGTGGAAAATTCTACAGCTAGCCAGGCCCCTGTAGTCGGTGCGGACCAAGGTAGCTTAGCCGCCGTTAGTTATCCCCTGGCAGATCCCGAGCAGCCGGGAAAGCAGGCTGACTGGGTGACTGTGAGGAGGAAGCGTAGCCCTAAACAGAAGCCCCGTGTACACCGCCAACCCGTTCACATCTCTAACCGTTTTTCCCCACTCGACGACACACCCGCCGAGGATCAAACTCTGGTTATTGGGGACTCTGTTTTGCGAAATGTGAAGTTAGGGACACCAGCAACCATAGTCAGTTGTCTTCCGGGGGCCAGAGCAGGCGACATTGAAGGAAATTTGAAACTGCTGGCTAAGGCTAAGCGTAAATTTGGTAAGATTGTAATTCACGTCGGCAGTAATGACACCGGTTACGCCAATCGGAGGTCACTAAAATTAACATTAAATCGGTGTGTAACTTTGCAAAAACAATGTCGGACTCTGTAGTTTTCTCTGGGCCCCTCCCCAATCAGACCGGGAGTGACATGTTTAGCCGCATGTTCTCCTTGAATTACTGGCTGTCTGAGTGGTGTCCAAAAAATGAGGTGGGCTTCATAGATAATTGGCAAAGCTTCTGGGGAAAACCTGGTCTTGTTAGGAGAGACGGCATTCATCCCACTTTGGATGGAGCAGCTCTCATTTCTAGAAATCTGGCCAATTTTCTTAAATCCTCCAAACCGTGACTATCCAGGGTTGGGACCAGGAAGCAGAGTTGTAGTCTTACACACCTCTCTGCAGCTTCTCTCCCCCTGCCATCCCCTCATTGCCCCATCCCCGTAGAGACGGTGCCTGCTCCCAGACTACCAATAACCAGCAAAAATCTATTTAAGCATGAAAATTCAAAAAGAAAAAATAATATAGCACCTTCAACTGCACCACAGACTAAAACAGTTAAATGTGGTCTATTAAACATTAGGTCTCTCTCTTCTAAGTCCCTGTTGGTAAATGATATAATAATTGATCAACATATGATTTATTCTGCCTTACAGAAACCTGGTTACAGCAGGATGAATATGTTAGTTTAAATGAGTCAACACCCGCGAGTCACACTAACTGTCAGAATGCTCGTAGCACGGGCCGGGCGGAGGATTAGCAGCAATCTTCCATTCCAGCTTATTAATTAATCAAAAACCCAGACAGAGCTTTAATTCATTTGAAAGCTTGACTCTTAGTCTTGTCCATCCAAATTGGAAGTCCCAAAAACCAGTTTTATTTGTATTATCTATCGTCCACCTGGTCGTTACTGTGAGTTTCTCTGTGAATTTTCAGACCTTTTGTCTGACTTAGTGCTTAGCTCAGATAAGATAATTATAGTGGGCGATTTTAACATCCACACAGATGCTGAGAATGACAGCCTCAACACTGCATTTAATCTATTATTAGACTCTATTGGCTTTGCTCAAAAAGTAAATGAGTCCACCCACCACTTTAATCATATCTTAGATCTTGTTCTGACTTATGGTATGGAAATAGAAGACTTAACAGTATTCCCTGAAAACTCCCTTCTGTCTGATCATTTCTTAATAACATTTACATTTACTCTGATGGACTACCCAGCAGTGGGGAATAAGTTTCATTACACTAGAAGTCTTTCAGAAAGCGCTGTAACTAGGTTTAAGGATATGATTCCTTCTTTATGTTCTCTAATGTCATATACCAACACAGTGCAGAGTAGCTACCTAAACTCTGTAAGTGAGATAGAGTATCTCGTCAATAGTTTTACATCCTCATTGAAGACAACTTTGGATGCTGTAGCTCCTCTAAAAAAGAGAGCTTTAAATCAGAAGTGCCTGAGTCCGTGGTATAACTCGCAAACTCGTAGCTTAAAGCAGATAACCCGTAAGTTGGACAGGAAATGGCGTCTCACTAACTTAGAAGATCTTCACTTAGCCTGGAAAAAGAGTCTGTTGCTCTATAAAAAAGCCCTCCGTAAAGCTAGGACATCTTTCTACTCATCACTAATTGAAGAAAATAAGAACAACCCCAGGTTTCTTTTCAGCACTGTAGCCAGGCTGACAAAGAGTCAGAGCTCTATTGAGCTGAGTATTCCATTACCTTTAACTAGTAATGACTTCATGACTTTCTTTGCTAACAAAATTTTAACTATTAGAGAAAAAATTACTCATAACCATCCCAAAGACGTATCGTTATCTTTGGCTGCTTTCAGTGATGCCGGTATTTGGTTAGACTCTTTCTCTCCGATTGTTCTGTCTGAGTTATTTTCATTAGTTACTTCATCCAAACCATCAACATGTTTATTAGACCCCATTCCTACCAGGCTGCTCAAGGAAGCCCTACCATTATTTAATGCTTCGATCTTAAATATGATCAATCTATCTTTGTTAGTTGGCTATGTACCACAGGCTTTTAAGGTGGCAGTAATTAAACCATTACTTAAAAAGCCATCACTTGACCCAGCTATCTTAGCTAATTATAGGCCAATCTCCAACCTTCCTTTTCTCTCAAAAATTCTTGAAAGGGTAGTTGTAAAACAGCTAACTGATCATCTGCAGAGAATGGTCTATTTGAAGAGTTTCAGTCAGGTTTTAGAATTCATCATAGTACAGAAACAGCATTAGTGAAGGTTACAAATGATCTTCTTATGGCCTCGGACAGTGGACTCATCTCTGTGCTTGTTCTGTTAGACCTCAGTGCTGCTTTTGATACTGTTGACCATAAAATTTTATTACAGAGATTAGAGCATGCCATAGGTATTAAAGGCACTGCGCTGCGGTGGTTTGAATCATATTTGTCTAATAGATTACAATTTGTTCATGTAAATGGGGAATCTTCTTCACAGACTAAAGTTAATTATGGAGTTCCACAAGGTTCTGTGCTAGGACCAATTTTATTCACTTTATACATGCTTCCCTTAGGCAGTATTATTAGACGGTATTGCTTAAATTTTCATTGTACGCAGATGATACCCAGCTTTATCTATCCATGAAGCCAGAGGACACACACCAATTAGCTAAACTGCAGGATTGTCTTACAGACATAAAGACATGGATGACCTCTAATTTCCTGCTTTTAAACTCAGATAAAACTGAAGTATTGTACTTGGCCCCACAAATCTTAGAAACATGGTGTCTAACCAGATCCTTACTCTGGATGGCATTACCCTGACCTCTAGTAATACTGTGAGAAATCTTGGAGTCATTTTTGATCAGGATATGTCATTCAAAGCGCATATTAAACAAATATGTAGGACTGCTTTTTTGCATTTACGCAATATCTCTAAAATCAGAAAGGTCTTGTCTCAGAGTGATGCTGAAAAACTAATTCATGCATTTATTTCCTCTAGGCTGGACTATTGTAATTCATTATTATCAGGTTGTCCTAAAAGTTCCCTAAAAAGCCTTCAGTTAATTCAAAATGCTGCAGCTAGAGTACTGACGGGGACTAGAAGGAGAGAGCATATCTCACCCATATTGGCCTCTCTTCATTGGCTTCCTGTCTAATAATTATTTTTCTTCTTTTTTTTTTTTTTTTTTTTTTTTTTTTTTTTTTTTTTTTTTTTTTTTTTTTTTTTTGTTTAAAATTCTTCTTACTTATAAGGTTTTGAATAATCAGGTCCCATCTTATCTTAGGGACCTGTAGTACCATATCACCCAATAGAGCGCTTCGCTCTCAGACTGCAGGCTTACTTGTAGTTCCTAGGGTTTGTAAGAGTAGAATGGGAGGCAGAGCCTTCAGCTTTCAGGCTCCTCTCCTGTGGAACCAGCTCCCAATTCAGATCAGGGAGACAGACACCCTCTCTACTTTTAAGATTAGGCTTAAAACTTTCCTTTTTGCTAAAGCTTATAGTTAGGGCTGGATCAGGTGACCCTGAACCATCCCTTAGTTATGCTGCTATAGACGTAGACTGCTGGGGGGTTCCCATGATGCACTGTTTTTTCTTTTTGCTCTGTATGCACCACTCTGCATTTAATCATTAGTGATCGATCTCTGCTCCCCTCCACAGCATGTCTTTTCCTGGTTCTCTCCCTCAGCCCCAACCAGTCCCAGCAGAAGACTGCCCCTCCCTGAGCCTGGTTCTGCTGGAGGTTTCTTCCTGTTAAAAGGGAGTTTTCCTTCCCACTGTAGCCAAGTGCTTGCTCACAGGGGGTCGTTTTGACCGTTGGGGTTTTACATAATTATTGTATGGCCTTGCCTTACAATATAAAGCGCCTTGGGGCAACTGTTTGTTGTGGTTTGGCGCTATATAAAAAAAATTGATGATTGATTGATTGATTATCATGGCCCAAGCAGAGGGTCACCCCTTTGAGTCTGGTCTGCTTGAGGTTTCTTCCTCATAGGGAGTTTTTCCTTACCACTGCTGCTCTGGGGGTTAGTAAGGTTAGACCTTACTTGCGTGAAGCGCCTTGAGGCAGCTTTGTTGTGATTTGGCGCTATATAAATGACATAAATTGAAATTTAATTGAAAACTTGCACAAATACCCAGTGCAGTCGTGCACCTGACAAGATCATGACCTGAACCCTGATTTCGAGGTCAAACGCAGCAATTTTATGAATGATGGGCATATTTTATACTGCTTTTGCCTTTGCCACGTGCGGAAGGTTCGACATGCCATTTGAACACAGGTGTGTATTTATGTGTCCTTATGTATTGTATGAATCAATAAATTGTGTCGCTGTTGCACACCATTAAAAGGTCACAGTGAGTCAGTGTGTGATAAAAAAAATAAAAATGGATGCATGGTAGAAATGTGGCTCTGGCTGCTGCTTGTATTACTTGATGGTGGCAGCTGACGGCCATTATGTCCAGGTGGTCTAGAGAATGCAAGGGCTTTACTGAAAGCTATGCACAATACACACACGTGCACGCACAGAAAGCCTCACAGCTGCTCGGGCCCACTGCATGTCAATTAGGATGACAGAGGATGTTCAGGGACACATGGACCTTCACGTGGCACATGTATAATGCATGGCAGGTTGGATTGACGGGATTGAGGTCTACTCGTAGATTGGACACAACAGTGGTGGAGCAGCAAAAAATAAACGAAAGCTATATATAGTATAACAGACAGCATCGCCCACCTGAGGTTCACTCTGGCAGGTGAGTTTGACGTGTTTGTGATTGTAAGCATGGGTTTTGTGTGCTTTATATAGCGTGCATTTGTCAGGCTCAGTCTCAAACACATGGCATCCAATTGGGAAAAACAATTGATATTTCCGGAAGGTGAAAATTGTTGTGACAGCCATTAATTCTCCAGGATCTACCTTCATTTCCATTCTTACACAAACTGCAACAATCTCATGGTTTAGTGAAAATTCTGAGGCAGAATGCCAGATTTAAATTTAAATAATTAAAAAAATAATAATAATCACTTCTCTGCTGTTTTGTTTTAAAGGCCGACACCCGACACTACGATATCCACACTGCATACTGCAGAAAAGTAGAAGAGAGCAGTGAGAGTGCACTTCCTCCAAAACTGCACGTCTTGAATTTTGCACAATCAAACATCTTGAATGTACTTTTTCACCTACGTTGTGAAAGGCAGAGCTGCTTCATGCAGTGGTCGATGTGTATGTGTCAAGGTGAAATTAGGAATATACAAGACCCCCCCCCATATAACACCTTGGACAAGGTCGATGTTGGCCATTTCAAGTGTAATTGTGACCACTGGGGTGGGACAATCCTCTAAAACCTTGTCTACATGATATGACAAAGACTTATCAAGGTGAAACTTGGGGTGACAGGACAAAATCCCAACAGACATAATCCCACCTCTTTATTAAAAAAGTAAACAAAATCCCAACAGACATAATCCCACCCCCTTATTACAAAAATGGACAAAATCCCAACAGACATAATCCCACCTCCTTATTAAAAAGTAGACAAAATACCAACGGACATAATCCCACCTCCTTATTAAAAAGTAGACAAAATCCCAGTGGACATAATCCCACCTCCTTATTAAAAAGTAGACAAAATCCCAACGGACATAATCCCACCTCCTTATTAAAAAGTAGACAAAATCCCAACGGACATAATCCCACCTCTTTATTAAAAAGTAGACAAAATCCCAACGGACATAATCCCACCTCTTTATTAAAAAGTAGACAAAATCCCAACGGACATAATCCCACCTCCTTATTAAAAAGTAGACAAAATCCCAACAGACATAATCCCACCTCCTTATTAAAAAGTAGACAAAATCCCAACGGACATAATCCCACCTCCTTATTAAAAAGTAGGCAAAATCCCAACAGACATAATCCCACCTCCTTATTAAAAAAGTGGACAAAATCCCAGTCTCATGAATAAATATAAAATATAATAGGGTCAGGGTACTACATTAATGTAGTTGACACCTCTAAACATCTTTGGGCACCCCTGAAGATTTCCATGGCTTTCCTTTATAAATCTTTGGTTGTTTGGATCAGCAATTTCAGTTAAATACAATATATATTATATATATATAGCCATATATCGTATATCATATAGCCAAGGTTGGGTAGGATTACTTTGAAAGAATACATGTGGATTACATGTGTGTATGTACATATATTTGGATTACTTGTAATGTGATTACCCAACCCTGCATATAGCAGATGAACACAGTGATATTTGAGAAGTGAAATGAAGTTTGTAGGGTTCACAGACAGTGTGCAATAATTCTTTAAACAAAATGAGGCAGGTGCATAAATTTGGGCACCCCAACAGAAAAAATACATCAATATCTAGTAGATCCTCCTTTTGCAAAAATAACAGCTTCTAAACGCTTCCTATAGTTTCCAATGAGAGTCTGGATTCTGGTTGAAGGTATTCTGGACCATTCTTCTTTCGAAAACATCTCAGGTTTGTTGGTTTCCGAGCATCGATTTTCAATAATGTTCAGGTATGGGGACTGAGATGGCCATTCCAGAACATTGTACTTGTTCCTCTACATGAATGCCTTTAGGATCATTATCTTGTTGAAAGATCCAGCCCTAGCGCAACTTGAACTTTGTCACTGATTCGTGAACATTGTTCTCAAGCATCTGCTGATATTGACTGGAATCCATGTGACCCTCAACTTTAACAAGATTCCCAGTACCTGCACTGGCCACACAGCATGATGGAACCACCTCCAAAAGTGTTTTTCTTGGAATGCTGTGTTCTTTTTCAGCCATACATACCACCCCTTGTTATGTCCAAATAACTCAATTTAATTTCATCAGTCCACAGCACCTTATTCTAAAATGAATGCCTTCAGTCTTCCATTTCCTCACTATGGTCCTCGCAGTGGAAACTGACAGCTGAAATCTCTGAGATAGCTTTTTGTATTCTTCCCTTAAACCATGATGTTAAACAACCTTTGTTTTCAGGTCATTTGAGAGTTGTTTAGAGGCTCCATGTTGTCACTCATTAGAAGAGATGCGAAGAGGGGAAACATTTGTAAATGGACACCTTAAATACCCTTTCTCATGATTGGATTCACCTGTGTAAGGAGGTCAAGGGTCAATGAGCTTACAAACCAATTTTGGTTTCTCAGAGTGCAAAATATGGAGAACCACACCCTACTTTTTCTAGGCCAGGCTGAAAACTTCTCAGTTGCCTCCCATATCTCCGTATTCTGTAGCATAAAGTGGATTACCCTCCAGTTGTTAACTACAAATAATGGCTTTGTCGCTTGATGGGCGTTCCCAGGGCATGCCCACTGCATCTCTCTGAATTGTCTTCTACATCTCTTCAGAGGTGTTATATGGTTACAAAAACAACATTCTTAGATTTAGACGTGTTTGGTTCTTGCTAACATCTAGAAAATAAATTACATTTCTCCACAATCACAGCTGTTTTAGAGCATTTTCCACCATCTTGGGCTAGTTTGTTCGAGCGAACGTCTGGCTGATGTCACGCCGCGTCGTCACTCTGACTGGCAGTTGCTGTGTCACGTCCAGCCCAGTCTCAGGTTTTTTTTGTGTGTCACTTTTTTATTTTGCTATTTATAATCTTCCCCTTAGCATAAGTGTCTACCCTCCCCTAAACCCAACCCTAACTCCCCAGACCCCCCCGTCACACCACATTTCATGCCTCATCACAAAAAATGCCCCATTTTCATGACAAACCCATAGATTAATGTACTTTTCGTACATTAATCTATGGGGGGGGGTGATGGTCTAGTATTTAAGCGTTGCACTGGAGACCAGAGAGTCCTCTGTTCAAATCCCAGCATGACCGGAAAATCACTAAGGGCCCTTGGGCAAGGTCCTTAATCCCCTAGTTGCTCCCGGTGTGTAACGGGCGTCTTGCATGGCAGCACCCTGACATCACGGTGAATGTGAGGCATTATTGTAAAGCGCTTTGAGCATCTGACGCAGATGGAAAAGCGCGATATAAACGCAGTCCATTTACCATTTTCGTAATGCCGTCACAAACTGAGTCACTGTTTGTTATTGGCCTTGACAGCGCACAGTCTAATTGGCGCACTAAGGTTATTCCGTAATCGGCTGAGTGGTACCTTTCCTGGCAAATTTCAATATTAGAGGTGGATGAGAATGTGTCAAGCTGCAAATGTTAAGAGAGTGTACTTGAAAAATAAAATGCAGCAGTGAAATACAAAGGAGGTCGATGTTTTTCAGTTTAAACAGTGGCGGCTCCAGAGTGTTTTTTTCTCTCCTTAGCGGGGCAACAAAAACTGTATTAAACATACAAATATGCATTTTAAAGTCATTTTCATGCATTCATTACAGATTTATGGGCTTTGGAAAAGCGAAGCAAGGTCTCGATAAATAAATAGGTCCAACTCATACACTTTATTCACACAATAACTCAAAAGCGGGGCCTCACGATCCTTCTGACTTTTTGGGTTTTAAGCAGGAGGTGTCAGAAAAGTTACCACAGGGATAACTATCTTGTGGCGGCCAAGCATTCATAGCGACGTCGCTTTTTGATCCTTCGATGTCGACTCTTCCTATCATTGTGAAGCAGAATTCACCAAGCGTTGGGTTGTTCACCCACTAATAGGGAACGTGAGCTGGGATTAGACCGTCGTGAGACAGGTTAGTTTTACCCTACTGATGATGTGTTGTTTCAATAGTAATTCTGCTCAGTACGAGAGGAACCGCAGATTCAGACATTTGGTGTATGTGCTTGGCTGAGGAGCCAATGGTGCGAAGCTACCATCTGTGGATTATGAACTGAACCCTCTAAGTCAATCCTGCCTAGACGAAGCGATACCGAAGCAACCGTAAATTTTTGGTTGCCCCTGATAGCTGGGCCTCCCCCCCGGGGGGGCCCGGTGAGCAGAGCCGCTTGTGACTGGACTGGGCGCGGCCGGATAGCGGCCGCTCCTCTCCGTCCCACACAACTCATGTTTGTGGAGAACCTGGTGCTAAATCACTTGCAGACGACCTGATTCTTTTTTTTTTTTTGCCAGCTTGCACTCGGCCGAGACGGATGCACTTTTCTCTTCTCCCTCCCTCCTTATCTTTCCTGCTTCTGTGGCGTGTTGTCTGTGAGGCTGCAGCTTTGCTCTTCTGGAAATGACAAAAATGGATCTGTTAAAGTGGTCTCTGAACACAATTGACACTATTTTTTCTACAAGACATTCGGGGGCGGAGGACCCGACCTGTCCTTCCGGGACGCATGTGATGGGTTATGTGATGGACTCGTGGAGGAGATGGCAGATCATGTGCCTTTACATGCTTTCTGTGGAGGACGTCGAAGATGTGTACATATTCGGCTTGGTGGTGACCGGCTTTCTGCTGTGTGGAGCGGGCACTGTGCTGGTTTACCGGAAAATCAAGAAAGTGGAAGCAGCTTTGATTGGTCCTTCCAGGCTGCCCTACATGATTGATTCGATTGGGAAGGCAGTGGCTGTGCAGCGCATTGGAAAACATCTCAAATAGAATCGCAGCCCTGGAAACCCGCTCTGACCGTCTGTGAAGACCACATTCTACATTCAGATGCATTGAGAGCCACTCTGTTCTCAGAACTGTGGAATCTTTCAGGCATCTGCTAATCTGGCTATTCGTTTGGCTTCCCCAAATACAGCTGCACTTCAAGTTCGCTGTGATAAAACCTCCTCAGAAGATCAACACTTAAGCCTCGCTCCCTGGTCTTCCCCCCTCCCCTCAGCTTCTCCAGCTCTGATGTTGACTGTGTGGACTGCTCAGGACTGCTCAGGGCTGCCCCCTCCCCCTCCAGGATTGTCGGACAAGGCCGTTGACGGCGCCAAACGGGCTGCCTCCGGAGTGTTCTGATAAACTGGACCTTTTCAAATCTCAGTTGTCATCCTGTGTCCTTGTTTTTGTCTGTGTGATTATTGTTCTTCTGTGCTGATGGGGATTTTTTTCCTCATTGCTGCTGTGTAATGCAGCAGCTATGAGGGTTTTTATCTCATTTTCCCTCGTGTTTTGCTTTTCATATATATGTTTATGTACCGGGCCGGCCTATGTGTTGTGTGTTGTGTGTGTGTTGTTTGTTATGGGTCGGTGTTGGTTTGCTCAGCCCTGCTGTTGACCAAGGCAGGGATATACATCTGGAGCTGGTCCTCGGGCGCCTAATGGCGACTTCTGCTCCTACTGGCAATTAGGTTGGGTTAAATGCAGTAGACACATTTCATTGTGCAGGGAACATGTTCTTCTGTGCATATGACAATAAAATTCCTTTGAATCCTTTGAATCCTTAAAAAAAACAATATATAACTCACCAAATAAAATGGTATGCAATGAGCCCCAAATCAATAAAAAATAAAATAATAAAATTATTCCAAATATTATAACATATAACATGGGGATGTGATGGTTTAGTGGTTAGTGGTGGGCTTGAGACCAGAGGATCATCGGTTCAAACACGCGCCAGGCCAGAAAATCACTAAGGGCCGTTGAGCAAGGTCCTTAATCACCAAGTTGCTTTCATTGTCCATTGGTGTTAGTGTGTGTGAAATGCATGAATGTGAGGCATCATTGTAAAGCGCTTTGAGCCTCTGATTCAGATGGGAAAAGTGCGATATAAATTCAGTCCATTTACCTCTCATTCACCTGATGAACGTGTCTGGTCTTATTACAGGGAATAATCTTATCACCACATACATGATGGTAATTAGGAGCAGGTGTGGTGGAAGTTACATGTCGCTTGATATTAGATTGTTGGTCAATTTCTTTCATATCTTAAGCCTAGGTCTAGTAACTACCAAGTCCACCACTGCTTCTGTTGTTAATTCTCATGTATAATAAACAGCTGACAGAACTCAGGCTAGAATTTGTTTCAAAAATCATATTGGTTACTCTTCTGACAGGGTACAAATGTGGAAAACTTTGGGATACTTACAAATAGAAGAACAGAAAAACTACACTGTAAACAACACAGTAATTATACAGTAGATTCCACAGAGTAAAATAAACTCTCCAGTGAGTATGCTTGGTTCTGCTCTAGATAGCTTCAACATAATGTTAAATTCATTCTATCATCGTTTAAATTAAGTTGAGCGTCTCTAGTACAGTCAATTTATATGATAACAGAGACTATTTAAAACTATGAGAGTTGATTTAACACTATTTGGAGTTGGATCATGTGTTCGCTGCAAAACTCTCTCAGTTTATTTTATTCTGCAAAATCTTCGGGTTACTGTAAATGCTGCTCTCCATCAATTTGCAGAGCTAAATTGACTCTGTAGTGAGTATATGTGGTCCCTTTCCAAGTGTATCCACTCCCGTGCAGTTCTTTTATACTTCTCGTTTTCCCTTTCTAAATGCTCAACTGTGGTCGTCCTTCTCAACTTCACCGGTTTCTTGCTCCTGGGTGGAATAATTTGACAAAGAAACAATCCATATTTTGATTATGAGAATATACTCGATTAAACAGAAGCATAACAAACAGCTGCATCTTACATTATGAGGCCGAAATGAACTTAATTGATCCGAAGGTGATGCATAGACAATACCTCATGGGTGCCATGGAAACTCGGGATGCAGTGGAATTTAATCAGTCAAAAGAAAAGTGGTGAGGATGAGAAACAGAGTGAAAAAAAGGCTTTTAAATAGCAAGTGTTAATTTGGGGTGGCAACAGCCCCATCAAGCCTCAAAGTGGAGCCGCCTATGAGTGCCAGAAAAAGCACTATTTATAAGTCAAACTTATAAATGACATTTTTTCTGTTCATGCTGCCCAAGTCCTCCTCTTCTTTCATCTCCGCACTTCTTCACCTCATCTTCCCCTTTCTCCACCTTTATCTCCTTAACGTCATCTTCTTTCTGCTCCCTTTTGCTCCTGGAGGAGCTGATGGCGAGCCGTTCTCTTCCTCAGGACTGTCCTCCTCGTGCTGAACACAGATGGTTATTATGGAGCTGCACATAAATTGATTATGTTGAAAATTAACTGTTGCTGTCAAAGGCAGCCGCCAACCTGTCCCAGTGTGTCCCTGTGCCCGCTGATGCATAGGATCCAGCTGATGGACCAGATGTTTGAACAGTGCATCGTCACTCCTTTTAAGGTCAGCACAAAAGTGGTGTGTGTGTGTGTGTGTGTGTGTGTGTGTGTGTGTGTGTGTGTGTGTGTGTGTGTGTGTGTGTGTGTGTGTGTTGGGGGCTGTCTGATCTTCATCTCTTTGTACTTTCAACCTGCGACCTATTGCCTCTCTTGACATTTCGAGCGACAGAATCGAGTTTCACAAAGTGGACGATTGTGTTGTGGTGCCACCTCACTGCAAATTATTACATTTTTAATCAGGTTTTCAGGATGAAATTCATCCACCTCGAGTGAAACGCTTAAAACGTTTTGATTTCTTCAGAGTTCATTCATCTATGAAGGCCTCTGCTAAGTAATATTTAATCTATGGGTACGCCTTAAGTTGGCGCCAGACGACCGCGTAGACTCTTCAGCGGAACCGGCATGCCAGGAGTCTTGGAGCAGCGTCCCTGAGTAGGACTCTCTTCCAGCAGCTCATTACAGGTTTGCTCTGGATAAGCATGATGGGCGACTCCTGACTGCAGCCTCGGGGGACAGGTAGCACAATGCCAAACTCAGCAGAAAGTCAGGTCTTAGGGGTGTTTCGGCATCGTTTTCCAGGTCTGACCTTGATTCCCGGCCCACTCCCGCATGTTTCCATATGCATGGCAGAGTTCTGAGGCTTGCCAAAATCTGATCCAACCGGGGAAGAGAAGCCCCCTGTGACTCACACACACATACACGAGTAAACACACGCAGACACGGGCCAGCTCGCATCACCAAGGTTAATGCGTGCAGCGAAGAAAACCTGAATGACTTCTTTTATACAATATTAAAAATAGGGAGGGGGAGCAATTTAATCTTTGTGACACCACTATATGAAGCAGTTTTACTTCTGCTGAGACAACCCTGGCAAATATTTTGAGTTTAAATCACTTTACCTTTTTATAAGGCTTTCTTTGTGGAAGCGCTCCATCTCTCTCTCTCTCTCACAGACCCCATTTACTGTGTACCGAGATCAGTTATCTCAGTTCAATTCAGTTTATTCATACAGTGCAATTCAGTTTATTCATACAGTGTCACATCAAAACACGAGTCCCCCTAAAGGCCCAGTCACATGGCGACAGCTGGACGAAGGATAAAAAGTCAAAGATTATCGAGAAAAGGTGGACGAAAGATGCTGAACTTTTCCTATCACTGAAATGAAACGAAAGAAAAATGAAATGAATGTCGACCTCAACACTTTAAACGAAACATTCACGATGATGTAACCAAAAGTGGGTATACAAGTGAGTGCAGTCAGCCTTGTCATCATTTCTGCAGTATTTGCAGGTGCAACACAAGAACAACAACGTTTTGTTTATCTTCACATTCTGAGTTCTTGCCGCATGTCTGTACAGTGTTGTACACTTTATCTGTGATAGTACTTGTCCTGACGGGTACCTTTGATGAGTCCATAGCATCAGCCATGGGGAACTGTCCGTGTCAGACGAAGGCTACTCCTGAAGACACGCACACGCAGGCCAGCCACAAATGGTTGAAATGTGTGTAAACACAGTCAACAAAAATATAAACGCAACACTTTTGGTTTTGCTCCCATTTTGTATGAGATGAATTCAAAGATCTAAAACTTTTTCCATATACACAATATCACCATTTCCCTCAAATGTTGTTCACAAACCAGTCTAAATCTGTGATAGTGAGCACTTCTCCTTTGCTGAGATAATCCATCCCACCTCACAGGTGTGCCATATCAAGATGCTGATTAGACACCATGATTAGTGCACAGGTGTGCCTTAGACTGCCCACAATAAAAGGCCACTCTGAAAGGTGCAGTTTTATCACACAGCACAATGCCACAGATGTCACAAGATTTGAGGGAGCGTGCAGTTGGCATGCTGACAGCAGGAATGTCAACCAGAGCTGTTGCTCGTGTATTGAATGTTCATTTCTCTACCATAAGCCGTCTCCAAAGGCGTTTCAGAGAATTTGGCAGTACATCCAACCAGCCTCACAACCGCAGACCACATGTAACCACACCAGCCCAGGACCTCCACATCCAGCATGTTCACCTCCAAGATCGTCTGAGACCAGCCACTCGGACAGCTGCTGAAACAATCGGTTTGCATAACCAAAGAATTTCTGCACAAACTGTCAGAAACCGTCTCAGGGAAACTCATCTGCATGCTCGTTGTCCTCATCGGGGTCTCGACCTGACTCCAGTTCGTCGTCGCAACCGACTTGAGTGGGCAAATGCTCACATTCGCTGGCGTTTGGCACGTTGGAGAGGTGTTCTCTTCATGGATGAATCCCGGTTCACACTGTTCAGGGCAGATGGCAGACAGCGTGTGTGGCGTCGTGTGGGTGAGCGGTTTTCTGATGTCAATGTTGTGGATCGAGTGGCCCATGGTGGCGGTGGGGTTATGGTATGGGCAGGCGTCTGTTATGGACGAAGAACACAGGTGCATTTTATTGATGGCATTTTGAATGCACAGAGATACCGTGACGAGATCCTGAGGCCCATTGTTGTGCCATACATCCAAGAACATCACCTCATGTTGCAGCAGGATAATGCACGGCCCCATGTTGCAAGGATCTGTACACAATTCTTGGAAGCTGAAAATGTCCCAGTTCTTGCATGGCCGGCATACTCACCGGACATGTCACCCATTGAGCATGTTTGGGATGCTCTGGACCGGCGTGTACCAGTTCCTGCCAATATCCAGCAACTTCGCACAGCCATTGAAGAGGAGTGGACCAACATTCCACAGGCCACAATTGACAACCTGATCAACTCTATGCGAAGGAGATGTGTTGCACTGCATGAGGCAAATGGTGGTCACACCAGATACTGACTGGTATCCCCCCCCAATAAAACAAAACTGCACCTTTCAGAGTGGCCTTTTATTGTGGGCAGTCTAAGGCACACCTGTGCACTAATCATGGTGTCTAATCAGCATCTTGGTATGGCACACCTGTGAGGTGGGATGGATTATCTCAGCAAAGGAGAAGTGCTCACTATCACAGATTTAGACTGGTTTGTGAACAATATTTGAGGGAAATGGTGATATTGTGTATGTGGAAAAAGTTTTAGATCTTTGAGTTCATCTCATACAAAATGGGAGCAAAACCAAAAGTGTTGCGTTTATATTTTTGTTGAGTGTAGTTAAAGTAGTTGATAAAATGTTTTTAATGCTATTGTTTTTGTATGAAAATGTTGCTTTTTCTTGCCAAAAATGAATGATTCATTAGCGATACAAGGATGTTTTTTTCAGCCCGTTGAAGCTTTAGTTATTGATTCGTTCAGATATAGTTGCGTTAGTCAACCTTTGTTCAATGCATCAGACTTGGGAGGTTGAATGAAATTGGACTAAAGTCAAACGAAACGTTAACATTACGAAAACTAAGCAAACAGTAAGAAGCTGTCAAGAACAAAACCAAAATGAAATACAGTAGAATTGAGGTTGTTGGCGGTATTCGTTCAAATTTTTCAAGAGTTTGAAAATTCTGATGAAGCAACAGCTGCAGCAACAAAGCTGGACAAAGGTTAAACGATGCCTCCGAACGCCAACAAAAGTCGAGATTTCTTGTTTCGTTTGGGCTTCATTGTCCTTCCTTAGTGCCGTGTGACCGGGGCTTAAGATGCTTCACAAGGGTAACGTATATAAAATTATTCTATAAACTTATTCTAACTATAAAATTATTCATGGACTGGCACCCTCCTACCTAGCTGACCTAATTAAACCTTACGTACCGGCCCGGGCTTTACGTTCTCAGGGTGCAGGACTACTTTGTGTCCCTAAGAAGTCTGCGGGTCACAGAGTTTTCTCTTATCGTGCCCCTGTTCTGTGGAATGATCTCCCTGCGTCAATAAAACAGTCAGATTCTGTGGAGACTTTCAAGTCCAGACTTAAGACGCACTTATTTTCCCTTTCATGTGGCAGCATACTGGTACAGTTTTGTTTTACGCTTTTTACTCTTTTAATTCATTTTATTAGTAATTGGAGCGGGCCGCAGCCTCAACTTTACCTAAATTCTGGGTCTTTTAGTGAAGTTTAGGGCTAGTGGCCGGCGATCACCTTAGTATTTCTTCTGTTTTTCTTGTTGTTTAATGCTGACAAATTATACAGTATTTCTTGTCTTTCTGATGCCTGATTCTGTTTTTTCTCTCTGTTTAAGGTGCAGCTCCATCCAGAGATGGGAGTTGTATTTGTGCTGGAGACCCTCCTGTCCTGTGCGCCAATTGCATTTCTTGTATATTGGTCCGTGAATTGTTCTGTGAATTGTTTCTGTAATTTATGTCTGTATCATGGCCCAAGCAGAGGGTCACCCCTTTGAGTCTGGTCTGCTTGAGGTTTCTTCCTCAGAGGGAGTTTTTCCTTACCACTGTTGCTCTGGGGGTTCGTAAGGTTAGACTTTACCGGTGTGAAGCGCTTTGAGGCAACTCTGTTGTGATTTGGTGCTATATAAATGAAAATAAATTGAAAAAAATTTAATTGAAATTAACGTCAAACCTTACTCACCCCCTGAGCAAGCACATTTTCAACACTCTCTTACTCTCTTCTAATTTCCCTACTCAATACAAAACCCTTTCCAGTGGGGTGAGTGGCACTATGACCTTGCTCCTTGAGTTTTAGAGAATAACGTCTATTAAATAATCAAAAAAATAAGGGTTCATTTCTCTAATTTAATATGAGCCCAAACAATCGTTAATTGGAACTCTCATGTCAGCCAACAACACCACCCTTCTGACTGAGAGTTGAGACATCGGGGAAAAGCTGCTGGACCAGACAACATTCCAGTAGAGCTTCTCAACCATGGCGGGCTAGTCTAAGTGCTCACGCTGATGCAGATGCAAAATTGGACAAACAGATGACCTGAAGAAGGCATCAATAGTGACAGTCTTTAAGAACGGAAGCCAAAACACCCATGACAGCTACCCTGAGATAATTAAGCTTTCTATTGCAGGAAAAGTCTTGCCAATATAATATTAAACCGTCTGGTAGTCAAGGAGGAGCAGGAGGTCTTGCCACCTACGTATCCTTGGAGGACACTTCATCTGCATCATCCCAGTCCACCCAGATATAAAGGGGCAGGTCCCTTTGCTGGAGAAGTAACCTGTATTGGACCGATGATGGACAGAGACACAAACCACATGACCATAATGTCGTATAGCTGATGTTGCCTCACAAACAAACGTGATCCCCCTCAAATCATCTTTAGAAACATTCACTGTTTCACATCCTTTCAAGACTAACTTCATTTGACAATTTTAGTCAAACAAAATTGATTCAGTTTTTAAATGCTTCAAAAGGCTAAATGAAACAGTTGTTACAGAAAATGATAGAAAATGCTTATCTCATTTGGTGAAGCATTGGTTTCATATTTCATATCGTGTTTTATGTGTTACGAAACTGTTGAAACACAACCAGATTACAAGTGTTTTGAAATGTCCAGAACACGATGACTGGACATTGTGGTTTGCTACTGTAATTTCTCACGGTTCTTTATGTAGTTACGGCCCCTTACCAAGAACCAAACCATTATATTCCTCATTTAGAATTTATTGAAAGTCAAGTTGAAAACCAGGCCTGCGTCTTCACAGACAGACACCACCTTGTCTGATGGCTCCCACAACACTTTTATACAATGCGGACATTACAGTGGGTGTGGTTTAGTCGATATGTTACTGGCTCTCACAGATAGGGGGAGCCCTCTCTGTATCAGAAACTTGCACATGCATGATGAAAGTGAAACTTAACTCTTATGTTTAAACTTTAAACCAAATCTCAGAAACTTCTAATCAAATAACAAAGACAAATACTTGATCACTAACATAAAATAAGGTTATCAGCACAGATTTTATCCAACACTATGCACCTGCTTCCCAGTACACAGGTTTCTACAGGCCTTCTGAGTTGCATTATTGAGTTTTTATTTAAAAAAAAAAGTTTGTATGAAAATAAATTGTGTTCTTTTAGTAGCATGTACCCTCGACCAATGGAAGCGGTCAGTTAATTGTCTGATTGAGGCCAGGCAGGCATAGTGACATGAATATGAATGTCAGCAGGTGATTGGACATGTGACTGTGACACATAACACTCACACCCCAGATGTAAGAAGGCTGCCACTCAATTTGACATCTGAGCAGCGATCAGCAATAATTGGTTACAACAGGCCGACTGTGAGGCACTGACACTCATGCCAAACTTTGAAAATGAAGAGAAAAACAAAAAACAAAACACACTATCAAGTTACAGTGCATCCGGAAAGTATTCACAGTGCTTCACTTTTTCCACATTTTGCTGTTACAGAATTCCAAAAGGGAAGAAATTCATTGTTTTCCCTCACAATTCTACACACAACACCCCATAATGACAACATCAAAGTTTTTTTTTCAAATTTTCACAAATTTATTAAAAATAATAATAAAAACTAAGAAATCACATGAACATAAGTATTCACACTCTATTCAATACTTTGTTGATGCACCTTTGACAGCAATTACAGCCTCAAGTCTTCTTGAATATGATGCCACAAGTGTGGCATATCTATCTTTGGGCACTTTTGCACAGCCATTTTCAGACCTCAGGTCAAGAGCACCCTGGAGCAGGTTTTCATCCTGGATGTCAGGATGTCTCTGTACATTGCTGCATTCATCCTTCCCTCAATGCTGACTAATCTCCCAGTTCCTTCTGCTGAAAAACATCTCCACAGCATGATGCTGCCACCACCATACTTCACTATAGAGATGGTGTCTGGTTTCCTCCAAATATGACGCCTGGCATTCACACCAAAGAGTTCAATCTTTGTCTTATCAGACCAGAGAATTTTGTTTCTCATGGTCAGAGTCCTTCAGGTTGCTTTTGGCAAACTCCAGGCAGGCTGCCATGTGGCTTTTACTACGGAGTGGGTTCCGTCTGGCCGCTCTACGATACAGGCCTGATTGGTGGATTGCTGCAGAGATGGTTGTCCTTCTGGAAGGTTCTCCTCTCTCCACAGAGGAATGCTGGAGCTCTGACAGAGTGACCGTTGGGTTCTTGGTCACCTCCCTGACTAAGGCCTTGGCTTCAGCCAAAAATATCGAGTACAGGTTATTGACTTGTTTTAAAATGAGAAATGGATGAAAATGAAACAAACAAACAAAATTCTTTTTATCGCAAAGCTATTGTTACTACTGTAAATATAAAATGTTCTGGCTCCACCTGTTGATAATGTCAAAGGTTCTTCCACGTTGCATGCCCCACCCTTCTGTCAAATCAGATGAAAAATCGCTCCGTACGTTTTTGAGTAATCTCGGCGACAAACAAACAGATATGGGTGAACGTCTTCTTGGCAGAGGTAATAAAACATAGAAGATCTGCTGCTTTTCTTTACTGGGGAACCCACTGCATATTAACTATGGCTTTGAAATGTTTGAACAAGTTTATCTTCTTTTGCAAAATATTTGCAAATACTATCTTTCAAAATCCAGACATGGAAAAAAAAGACCAAGAAAACAAATTCAGGATTTCAGAGCAATGTGTCTTCTTTGTTCCAGTACTTAGATTATATGAGAGAAAAGGCTGGAGGATTTTAGGTGATTTACAATCCACTGTATGAAAAGAAAAGGTAGGAATCCCCTTTTCTTCTCATCTATATCGGGCTGGAACACCTTGGGCCGATATTTGCTCAGAGGTAGCTACAGCTCAAAAGTAATTTTCCATGTTAATGTGTGCGTGCATGCATGTTGTGCACGTTTTGGTGTGTGCATGGGCATGCATTTGGGTGCATGTGCATGACCGTGGTGGGAGATATTTTCCAATCACTGCTCTGTCAGTTTCTCATTGTTCCTGAAAGCTGTTTGCCACTCTGCATGATTAACAGTATTATCTGTACCCAGCCCAGCCAGCCAGCCGGTCCTTGGGCCATTGTATTCCTGTCAGGGGTGAGCGGTCTCGCCGCTGCATGTCACGCTTGGCCCCCGACAGTAGGGACAGGCTTGGCTAGGCCCAGGTGGGACATGCTGGCATTTGGGTATTCTCCGCTGCAGGAGGGAGCGGGGTCGACAGGAGGTGGACTGTGGCCCCCGCAGCAGGCATGAAGCAAAGCATGAGCCTTCTTGCCCAGAGAGAGACCCGGTTCGGAGTTGCGGAGGGGTGGAGGGTGTGGGCTGGATGCCACTAGGGGCCACCATCGTGTGTTCTGCACATCAACCTCCATCTGGTCATCTAGTCACTCTGCAGACAGAACAGTCTGTGACAAGCCTGCTTTTGAAAATGCTGTCACCTCAGTTTTCACTCTGGTACCATTTAAACATTCTCTTAAATAAATTAGAATCAAATTTATTGCCAAGTAAGCTCTCACATACAAGGAATTTGATCTGGTGTCATTCGGGCATAAACAGCAATACAAGAAAAGACTTCTGTAAGAAGTAATAGGTGCGTAAACAACAACAATGAAAAGAAAAGAAAAAAAATGCTTCTATAAATGGACAAAGCTAAGTTTACTGTCAAACAGATATACAACCCCTGGCAAAAATTATGGAATCACCGGCCTCAGAGGATGTTCATTCAGTTGTTTAATTTTGTAGAAAAAAAAGCAGATCATAGACATGACACAAAACTAAAGTCATTTCAAATGGCAACTTTCTGGCTTTAAGAAACACTATAAGAAATCAGGAAAAAAAAATTGTGGCAGTCAGTAACGGTTACTTTTTTAGACCAAGCAGAGGGAAAAAATATGGACTCACTCAATTCTGAGGAATAAATTATGGAATCATCCTGTAAATTTTCATCCCCAAAACTAACACCTGCATCAAATCAGATCTGCTCGTTAGTCTGCATCTAAAAAGGAGTGATCACACCTTGGAGAGCTGTTGCACCAAGTGGACTGACATGAATCATGGCTCCAACACGAGAGATGTCAATTGAAACAAAGGAGAGGATTATCAAACTCTTAAAAGAGAGTAAATCATCACGCAATGTTGCAAAAGATGTTGGTTGTTCACAGTCAGCTGTGTCTAAACTCTGGACCAAATACAAACAACATGGGAAGATTGTTAAAGGCAAACATACTGGTAGACCAAGGAAAACATCAAAGCGTCAAGACAGAAAACTTAAAGCAATATGTCTCAAAAATCGAAAATGCACAACAAAACAAATGAGGAACGAATGGGAGGAAACTGGAGTCAACGTCTGTGACCGAACTGTAAGAAACCGCCTAAAGGAAATGGGATTTACATACAGAAAAGCTAAATGAAAGCCATCATTAACACCTAAACAGAAAAAAAACAAGGTTACAATGGGCTAAGGAAAAGCAATCGTGGACTGTGGATGACTGGATGAAAGTCATATTCAGTGATTAATCTTGAATCTGCACTGGGCAAGGTGATGATGCTGGAACTTTTGTTTGGTGCCGTTCCAATGAGATTTATAAAGATGACTGCCTGAAGAGAACATATAAATGTCCACAGTCATTGATGATATGGGGCTGCATGTCAGGTAAAGGCACTGGGGAGATGGCTGTCATTACATCATCAATAAATGCACAAGTTTACGTTGATATTTTGAACACTTTTCTTATCCCATCAATTGAAAGGATGTTTGGGGATGATGAAATCATTTTTCAAGATGATAATGCATCTTGCCATAGAGCAAAAACTGTGAAAACATTCCTTGCAAAAAGACACATAGGGTCAATGTCATGGCCTGCAAGTAGTCCGGATCTTAATCAAATTGAAAATCTTTGGTGGAAGTTGAAGAAAATGGTCCATGACAAGGCTCCAACCTGCAAAGCTGATCTGGCAACAGCAATCGGAGAAAGTTGGAGCCAGATTGATGAAGAGTACTGTTTGTCACTCATTAAGTCCATGCCTCAGAGACTGCAAGCTGTTAGAAAAGCCAGAGGTGGTGCAACAAAATACTAGTGATGTGTTGGAGCGTTCTTTTATTTTTTATGTTGTTCAACATTGTTTAACAATGTTCAACATTCAAATTCGAATACATTCTGTGACAGGAGCACGAAATGAAAACAGATGCAGGGGGCTCTGGGGGAGTTATGGTTAGGGGAGGGGTAGGGTTAGTAATAGTAAGATAAAAAAAACACAAGTCACGAAAATGTGACTCATTTCATGATGGGCCGCATGAATAAAACTTGTGAGATTGGGTTGGACATTTTCTATTGTTCAAACCAGAGGTGGGACAAAGTCACCAGCAAGTCACTCTCAAGTCATTAATCGGCAAGTCTCAAGTCGGCCTACAAACAATTATGACTTGAGACTTGACTTGGGACTTGAGACTTGCCAATTCATGACTTGAGAGTGACTTGCTGGTGACTTCATCCTATCACTGTTGTGTGTTGGGGGGTTTGGCTGGATGTTTTTGTGTTGTTTTCTTTTCTTTGCTCTCCAGGTGCTATGCAAACTGGTTTTTGTCTGTGGAGAAGGTGCTGGCAGAAGAATCCTTCACCCTCATCAACATTATTGGCTGCACTTGTGGAGGATGTCCACGAGCAGGCCTAATGACTCGCAGCACCTGTGGATGATGCTCACGTGCAGACTTAAGAACTTTCAGCTGAAGCAGATAATTAGATGGCGTTCTGCATTTAAGCCATGAGTGGTTCAAGCAGAATTGCCGGGAACTCGACCTTGTGACGTTCGTTTGTGAGACACTGAGGACCGCGCCTGGGTTTGACACATCGTGCCTGTGAAGGAGGATGGGTGAGGGACACATGTTGTCAGCACACATCAGAGGTGATTGTCTGAATAAGTGTTAATAGTAACTTGGTATTTTGTTACGCAGTATATTTGAACATTGATGAGAATTGTGCAGCTCGCTTCTCATGGCCGTGGCGTGCGGACTGATGATCCTCCACCTGTTGTGAGAAGCTGCTCATTTACATAAAGCTTAAATTCAGACCTGAATGTGTTGCTGATAGTGTGTGCCTTTGAGGGATATTAGTTGTAGCTGTTGACTTACCTCACCTCTTCTATCCTTCACAGAGTCAGTTTGTCGTGTCCACCTGGGGGGGTGTTTGGCGGTGAATGTGAGTCCAGAAGCGCCGGGCTTCGATCCCTTTGGGCGCTGGAGAGCACGCCGTCCTTCACTCCGCCAGACAAACCATATTTTATGTTGTACACAATTATTGCACAAGAGGGGAAAAATAAAATTGTTTTGTTTTTGGAACCGCTTTCTGGTTATTTAGCGCTGGGTTCAGTCAGACGCAGGTCCGCTCCTCAACCCGCGTCGGCACATAACAATCACTGGTTGAAACTGCATCAAATAGCATCCACTATGTTGCCCATTGCATGTTTCTTTGTCTATCTTGATTATTTTTGCAATATAAAAGTCGGTACTTTATGTTGCACACTACAAGCTGAAGATTTCCTGCAAAAAAAAAAAAAAAACAGTGGTGACTTTTGTATGCGTGTCCATCTCACAATTTCTGTTGCTCAGTTTACATTAAATAAGTTATCCTCACACATTTATCTGTACAACATTATTATTTTTGGAATTTAAAAGACGCCCCCAGGGAAATACAGTGTTAGAAAATATGTGCCATGTCTTTGATCTTGATTTCAATGATTATTGTGCAAAGCAGTTTTACTAAAAGTGATCATGAACCAGTTTTCACGACAGAAATGAAACAGTATTTAATCTGTGGTAGAACCAGATCAAGAGGCGGGTCTAAACTTGTCTCATACTTTGTATTTTAATATCTATGTCCTGAATGGATACATAAAAGATGGACCGATCCAGACTTGGTCTGTTTCTTTATATAGACTGTGACAAACTCCTCAGAGAGCCGAGACCTCGCACTAACAGGCTTTGTATTGATTCTGTCTGTCTGACATTCATATGACTGTGTCTGGAGATTTAACAGAAAGAATCGGAGAGAACAGGGAGGCAAATAGAGAGATTTGAAGAAAGAAGGAGAAGAGACGGCTCCCAGTGGGAGAGGAGCTTCGTATATATTGCTATTGATTTCACCTTTGAATAGAGGCATTGATTTGATTGAGCAGTCACTGTGGTCCTTAATAACCTTAATGTGATCAGACTAAAAGCATTACAAATCTTATCTACCCATAGAAGGTCTTTTTTTTACCTCCTTCAAGACCCTACTTGTACCTCATTGAATATGTTTAATCTTTCAACTCGTGCAAATATCTTACTAATATACTTACTATTGCACCCATTTATTATTTGTATATTAACCAGTGATGCTAGATAGTACATTTAGTCTTAAATTACGAAGAGACCCCAGTTTCTAATTAATCCGATTAAACATTTTTCCTGAAAATGACCAAAGACAACAGTTTTCACAAACGCCCCATTAAATCAACCCTTGCTGGAGTCCTAGGCAGATGTCGGCCAAAAATTGCTCAAACCACAAACAGCTGGTTATGTTTGTAAATTATGTTTAATGCAGGCCCTTGCATTTACGGTATACACTCATTTTCAAACCACTTATTTAAATCTGGGTTGCACCGGGTCTAAAAAGCAAGTCAAATGTCCTCCTCTCCAGCCACATCCTTACTCTTGAAGTTTCCCTTTTATTTTCTGAACTGGACTTTGATTACACTGTCTAGTTTAGAAAATACATATATGTGTTTGTGAAATGGCTGGAGATCCCAATGCGGAGAACAACAAAGGAAGGTAAAAATAACACACTGTATTTTCTGTACTGATAGAAAGCAGGCAGCAGCAAAACAGTCCACAAAACACTGTTACTGAGGGTGTCAGCAAATGAGTAATCCAGATAGAAAGAGTAGGCAGTCCGCATGACAAATATGTCCATGCTTGAATGATCAAAGAAGCTAACCAGGAAGCAAGCTGAGAGTCAAAACGCAGTCAGTCAAACATAGTAGAAGGCAGTGCAGGACAACAGTGCAGGCAAAACTCTATAAACACCAGGTGATTGCAGGTGTCAGCAGCAAGAAGTCTTCCCATTTTGATGGTCAGTTTTTACTTCAGCAAGTCACCACCCATATGGCAAAGAAATAGAAAAAATTACAAGAAGTTACATCAGTTCCAGTACTAAACTTTATATTTGACATGTGTTGTGCTTCTACGTCTCAGTTTGATATTACACATATCTACTAAGGATTCTGTATGTGGAATTACTGTCATATATTGTTCTTGTAAGTTCCCAATTTATATAAGTCACATATTGTACAAATTTACTAAGGATCTTATATCTGGTTTGACTGTCACATGTATTACTTACAAGTTCCAGGTAGAACAGATACAAACTTTATAAAATTTATGTATATCTTTTCCATATGGGCATGTCCAGATGCTTAAATGCATTGAGTTGCTGCCATGTGATTGGCTGATTAGCAATTTGTGTTAACAAGTAATTGAACAGGTGTATGTTACACACAATAAATCCATACCTGGACTTCTTTTTGTCTTTGGAGCCTGTGTGCAAACAAGGCTCCCGATGCCCCTCCCTTCAGTGATGGGATCTGAAAATAAAAATCTGAAAATACGTCTGTTTTAACGAGGTCTAATTTGGTGTGTTTGCCTGAAAGGTTTCAGTCGTTAAGCACCTGGTTGACCTATGTTACCTTTCTGAAAGTATGCGTCGGGTGGCTCTTTTTAAAAGGTATCAACTTCTATTTAAAAGCATTCTTATTTTCCTCAAAGTAAACATTGGTTCGCGTCAATGTTTTCACAGAGGTACTAATCCATCCACACCGACAGGGTTTGATGAGGCATGTCCGCCTGCATGCGTGTTGAACAGACTGCGGGATGTCGCTGTGGAGCGTCACGAGTTTTCTTGTGCTCTGTTCCTGTCAAAAAAACCCACAGGCCCACCCATCCAAGATGGCCTCTCCGCTTCCCACTTAGAGAAATAGATGGAGTGTTTAAGTGTTTTTGTCGAGTCAAATGGCACAAGGCAGATGACTGCATGCTATTAGCATAATTTATCCTTGCACAGGCTGTCCGGGTGCGTTACCAGCAGCTCCGTCTCCTGCCCCACATGGAGCACCAAAGCAGGTGTAGCACATGATGTTCACGCCGCGCAGCTCTATACGTGCGACGCTCAGTTTGGCAAACTTTTCCTTACCGTTTTACACAAAGTTGACTTCACTTGCGCGCGGTTGCAGATGAGCGGCACCGAGCGACACTTCAGGTTCGGTCTGTCTGTCCATCCCCACCTGCCAAATCTTTCATGGAGGCTGCAGCACACACAAATCTGTCAGGCAGATGGGGGCCCAGCTTTTTACATGTCACTTGAGGGATGCCCAGGCAACACAATCTGCGGCCCACAATGCAGCGCATTTCACCCTCGTCAAACCCGAACAGAGAATCAATGCGGCGCCATGCGTGGCCCAGATTCTCTGAAAGATCCATCTGCATCCTGCCTGCCTGTATCTACCTTCTGCTGGGCTCCTTTAGAAGAACTCTGCATCTTTTATTTATCCCTTGAAATAAGGCTGGACCCTGACAAGAGCACAGGCGTGTGAGTGCGGGCGACACGCGCGCGCGCACACACAAGCAGGCCTCCTTCTGTTACTGAAAAGTCGGCAATTATGGAGAGAGCAGGGAGGGACATTTGGGATTTACATATGTCGTTGAGAGAAGAAACTACATCTCCCACAAGGCCCGGCGGTGGAAATGAACCAGCTGCCCATAGTTTGTAGATCAGATCCCATCCTCTTGATTACGAAATCACAGAATAATAAGGACTAAAAAGTATCAGGCCGCGCTGTTTGTTCCTCCTTTGTTGTTCCCTAGAACAGAAGTTATTTTGCTTGCGCTGCCTCCGAGCTGTTTGCCATGTGCCAATGTTTTTTTGCGCGGCAGTGCTCCACTTGTTCTGCTCCTCACACGGAAAAATCAGACGGCTCCAGCCCTGCCCCTCCAAAGCTGTCATGCGAACTCCCACCTTTTGTTTAATTTACATTTTGAGGCACATCCCATCACCTCCCTCTGCCCACTGCTCCCTGCCAACATCGCCGTCCCACCACACCAACTGGCTTCATCAAAAATGCAGAGTTCAAACTGATTAGTGACGTTTGGCCATTTGCAAAACTTTTTTCCTCTCCAAGCTCAGCTTCTGTCATGCAAGATCTTGTAGATGCGTATAGAGGAAAAGAACACCTTTCATATGTTTGAGAAGAAAGAATGCTTTCATAATTAAAAAAAATTAAATAAAACCCAAACATCTACATCTATACAATTAGAGATTCACATTCGATCACACAGGAGAATCACTAAGGTCACTTGGCAAAGGTCCGTAAACCCAAAGTTGCTCCTGGAGTGTGTTTGCATGAACGTGAATTTTATTGTTGTAAAATGCTTTGAATGTTCATTCGTGCAGCTCATTTACTGTAAAATAAATAGATTTTACATAAATAAATTTAAATGGTACATTATTTATTTATAAAGCTGCCTGATTCTGCTCGTTTTCTCTCTGGCTGAGTTGTGGATGGTGTCGCATGCAGAATTGATGGCTACAGACCGCAGGGTGCCGGGCTGACCGCCAGATGTCATGCCTGAAGCTTATGCATCACACTGCAGTCTGCGTTTGGAATGGACTCTGCTGCAGGAACAGGCCCACTGATGGCACTGCCGAGACCTTCAATAGATGCTGGCCTGGCACCCCATGGTGCCAGACTGACCTCTGGTTGCCCTGCCTGTTGCTCCAGTGACTGGAGGGCCTACCTGTGTTGGAAACCCCACATGTTGTGGAACTGGATGCACTAAGATTCAAGACCCAAACTGGACAGTTTTTTTTTTTTATTTCAATTAAGGACTGTTTTTGTTGATCTTCTATTTTTGATTTCCATTTCTTATGTTTGTGAAGAAATTTTTGGAAAATTTGTAAAAACCCCTTGTAACTGTTAGAATGACCTAAGCAGTGGGTCACCCCTCTGAGCCTGGTCTGCTTGAGGTTTCTTCCTCATTATGATCAGAGGGAGTTTTCCCCTACCACTGTCACCTGTGTGCTTGCTCAGGGGTTTGGTAAGGTTAGACCTGACTTGTGTGAAGTGCCTTGAGGTGGCATTGTTGTGATTTGGCGCTATATAAATAAAATAAATTGAACACAAACACTGTGTTAGCAAGCAGGATCTAACAGGCTACCCAGTCAGCAAAAATGACATCCCTTCAAAGTTGATCCATATTGTCTGATGTTCATTCATTTTCTATACCCACTTATTTCGATCAGGAGTCCCACGGTGGCTGAAGCCTATCACAGCAGTCACAGGGCGTGAGGTGGGGTACCTGCCAGATAGGATGGCAGTCTGTCAAATTTAGGGCAGTGATTGTGAACACCGGGGCATAGAAGCCAGTGCTGTTGGGGTGTTAAAGGTGGAAGGAGGTATGTTGGGTTGTTTGTGGTCCGGGGAGTGGGGGGGGTATTTATGGGAATAGGTCTGTGGGTGACTGTGTGTCTATGGGTGTTTGCAGTACGTATGGCCCAGGGGAGGAAGCTGCTTGTCAGCCTGCTGTTGTAGGATGTTACGTAAGTATTCACACCTCAATACTTTGGCAGCAATTACAGCCTCAGATCTTCTTGTATTTGATGCACAAGCTTGGCACACCTATCTTTGGGCAGTTTTGCTGATTCCTCTTTGCAGCACCTCTCAAGCTCCATCGGGTTGAATGGGGAGCATGTGTGCACAGCCATTTTCAGATCTCTCCAGAGATGTTCCATTTGATTCAGGTCTGGACTCTGGCTGGGCCACTCAAGGACATTCACAGAGTTGTCCTGAAGACACTCCTTTGATATCTTGGCTGTGTGCATAGGGTCATTGTCCTGCTGAAAGATGAACAGCCACCCCAGTATTAGGCCAAGAGCGCTCTGGAGCAGGTTTTCATCCAGGATGTCTCTGTACATTTCTGCATTCATCTTTCCCTCAGTCCTGACTAGTCTCCCAGTTCCTGTCACTGAAAAACATCCCCACAGCATGATGCTGCCACCAATATGCTTCACTGTAGGGATGGTGCCTGGTTTCCTCCAAACATGATGCCTGGCATTCACACCAAAGAGGTCAATCTTTTTCTCATTAGACCAGATAATTTTATTTCTCATGGTCTGAGAGTGCTTCAGGTGCCTTTTGGCAACTCCAGTTGGGCTGCCATGTGCCTTTTACTAAGGAGTGGCTTCCATCTGCCCACTCTACCATACAGGCCTGGTTGGTGGATTGCTGCACAGATGGTTGTCCTTCTGGAAGGTTCTCCTCTCTTCACAGAGGAATGCTGGAGATCTGACAGAGTGATCATCGCGTTCTTGGTCACCTCCCAAACTAAGGTCCTTCTCCCCGGATTGCTCAGTTTAGAGGGGCAGCCAGCTCTAGGAAGAGTCCTGATGGATCTCAACTTCTCAACTATAGATGATGGAGGCCACTGTGCTCAATGGGACCTTCAATGCGGCAGAAATGTTTCTGTATGCTTCCCCAGATTTGTCAACTGAATTTACCCCAGGTGGACTCCAGTTAAGCTGTAGAAACATCTCAAGGATGATCAGTGGAAACAGGATGCACCTGAGTTTAATTTTGAGCTTCATGGCAAAGGCTGTGAATGTGTTTTTGTTTTTATTTTTAATACATTTGCAAAAGGGAGGAGCTTGGAGTCGAGCCGCTGCTCCTCCTCGTTGAAAGGAGTCAGTTGAGGTGGCTCTGGCATCTTTTCCGGATGCCCCCTGGACGCCTCGCTGGAGAGGTGTTCCGGGCACGTCCCATTGGGAGGAGGCCCTGGGGAAGACCCAGGACACGCTGGAGGGACTACATCTCTCGGCTGGCTTGGGAAGGCCTTGGGGTTCCCCCGGAGGAGCTGGGGGAGGTGTGTGTGGATCGAGAGGTCTGGGTGGCTTTGCTTGAGCTGCTGCCCCCGCAACCCGACTCCGGATAAAGCGGAAGAAAATGGATGGATGGATGGATAAATTTGCAAAAATCTAAAAAAGAAAAAGTTTTTCACAATGTCATTATGGGGTATTGTGTGTAGAATTTTGAGGGGAAAAATAGAATAAGAATAAGGCTGTAACATGATCAATGTAACATTATCAATGTGGAAAAAGTGAAGCACTGTGAATAGTTTATGGATGAACTGTATATATATATATATATAAACAGCCTTATCAATATCAAATTACCAATATGTTCTACCTTCTAACAGTTAATAACAATGAAGTCACATAATTCTGTTTCCAAAGCAGATATATGGAAATCACTGCAGTATGTAATATGTTAGATTTAC
Source organism: Thalassophryne amazonica (assembly GCF_902500255.1). Classification (NCBI taxonomy): domain Eukaryota; kingdom Metazoa; phylum Chordata; class Actinopteri; order Batrachoidiformes; family Batrachoididae; genus Thalassophryne; species Thalassophryne amazonica. The sequence continues at coordinate 70,096,979 of NC_047121.1, forward strand.
TATCAGTAAATTAAACAAACATCACTGAACTTGATCACTGCAAGTGTGATCTCATTAACAGCTCACATCTGAATTCCATTCCTCACAATAGAATTAAATACTTATTAAAACTAGAGAAACTGTCGTAAATCCTCTTTCTAATACTGTTATAATTACTAAATGAGTTATGATAACTGTGTGTGTGCACACGTGCCTTTCAGTAGATTTAAAGGTTTGTTTTTGTCACGAGAGACATCTGTCACTGATTAAAAATAGCTCTTAGTGAAAAGGCAAACATCTGTAGGGATAAAAATAAATAAACAATGCAATAAAATGATGACATGAAATCTTAATTAGACAGATAAGTACTGAGGTTCTTATCGCAGCCTGTGTAGAATCGTGAAAAATGGAGAAGTAACACAACATTTGGGTACATTTACTGCAAAGTAGGCAATGAAATGATAGGATAAAGGTGCTGTGGTGCAAACATGCACTGCATATATATTTTTTCCAACATGCCTGATTTATATGATGCTTAATCTGGGAATGAACAGATTGCATGTTCGTGTCGGATGATTAAAAGAAAGCCTGTTGGAGCTCAACTGTCAATATATCAAAAGTTCAGCTAGAGGATTTCCATCTATGTCAATAAGATTATCTAATAGTTATTTCATGTTGACTCAGCAGATTGTTTTTCTAATTACACACATTCTTTTTTCCCCTCTAGAATGAGAAACTGATGTGGATTGAATTTGATCAAATTCTTTGTATGTCATTAAAGTGATCGATGTGCATGCATCTTCTATTGATCAGAAAGTCAATGAGGAAAATAACTAAAATTGTCATATACATGAGAACACAAATGTATCTCGACAACATTTCTGCATCAAAGACAGATGCTCAAAGCTCTTCAATGACACATTAATTCCAAGCGGAAACACTTGAGCTTGCATTTTAAACACCAACCAGGAAGTTCCTTGACTGGCCGCTTGAGGTTGGCTCCAAAACAGGGCACATTCCCATAGAAGACCATTTTAAAATGTCCAACTTTAAAGCAGAAATAAAAATGTTTTTAGCCTGGTACAAAACAGTTTTGTCTCGATAGGTAATTTCCTCCTCCATGACGATTGTACAGGGTTAATTTTTTTTCTAACTTCTTAGTTTCTTAAAATGAGGGATTCTGATGGAACCAAGCCACGGTCAGGCAGATCAACAAAACTTTCAGCAACACCTGTCAGGAAATGCAAAGAAAAACCCACAAATAACTTCAGCTGAAATACAGGACTCTCTGAAAAAACTGATGTGGCTGTTTGAAGATGCACAATAAGGAGGCACTTGAAGAAAAATGGGCTGCATGGTCGAGTTGCCAGAAGAAAGCCATTATTACGCAACTGCCACAAAATATCCCACTTACAATATGCCAAACAGCATAGAGAACAAAGTCATTTGGAGTGACGAGACTAGAACTGAAGTTTTTGGCCACAACCATAAATGTTACATTTGGAGAGGAGGCAACAAGGCCTATGATGAAAGGTACATCCTTCCTACTGTGGAGGTAGATTTCTGATGTTTTGGGGATGTGTGAGCTACAAAGGCACAGCAAAGCTGGTCAAAATTGATGGCAGGATGAATGCTGCATGTTGTCAGACAATACGGGAGGAAAGTTTGCACTCGTCAGCCAGGAAGCTGCACATAGGATATACTCGGATGTTTCAACTTGACAACAATCCAAAACACATGGCCAAGTTGACCTTGTCACTGGCTACAGCAGAACAAAGTAAAGGTTCAAGAGTGGCCATTGCAGTCTCCTGACGTCAATATCATTGAGCCATTCTGGGGAGATCTCAGATGTGCAGTTCATGCAAGATAGCCCAGGAATTCACAGGAACTGGAAGCTTTTTGTCAAGAACAATGGGCAGCTTTACCATCAGCCTTGTTCACAACTACCACAAGCTGCCATTGATGTTAATAAAGGGCGCAGTACACGGTATTAATAACTGGGGTATGTAAACTTCTTATCAGGGTCATTTGGGTAGTTTCTGTTTTCATTATTATTTAAAAATGTAAACAGTTGTTTGACAATAAATGGACTCATTGATAAATTACTTGAGTTCTCAGTTGGCATGGTCTGTCCTCCCATGAGGTCAGCAGTGAACATCAAATCAACTCAATTTATTTATGAAGCTCTAAATGCATCATAAGTCACCCAGAGGCACTACACTCGATCACCAGTTTAAATCTTTCCCACCCCATGAGCAGGCACATTGGTGACACTTAGAATTTTAGGAATAAATCTGAAGCAGACCAGCCTTGGTGGGGTGACCATCTGCTACGGTCAAATGAACAAACCCCCCCCCCCCCCAAAAAAAAAGAAGAAAACCTGTCAGAACATGCAACAATAACAAACATACACAGTCCAGTGTTCATAACGTCCGTGGTGGGGGGTGGGATGGTGGTGTAAAATACCATAGGGACTTTGGGTGCCCTGTGGTAACCATGATGGCCCAACAGGAACCATGAGCATGGGACAGCTAAGAGGGCTCTGATGAATTGAGAAGTCATCAATGGTGGATCAGGTTGAGGAGATGATGGTTTATAACCCAATAGATGTAAAAGCAGATGAAGGAATAGATCAAGAGACGATCTTCCTCACCAAAAAGGGATTGTCACTCTGGATATTCCCAAGTATATTTCTTGTTTTTTCTCTCTTTTTTTTGGCTACTAGTTTGGGAGGTCCTGCAGTTTATACTCCGGTGAAACTTATATGCCAAAAAATCATGTTTCTTTACAACAAAGAAGGTCACCCCTTTGAGTCTGGTCTGCTTAAGTTTTCTTCCTCAAATCATCAGAGGGAGTTTTTCCTTACCACTGTCGCCTGTGTGCTTGTTCTGGAGGTTGGTAAGGTTAGACCTTACTTGTGTGAAGCACCTTCAGTCAACTTTGTTGTGATTTGGTGCCATATAAATGAAAATAAACTGCAATTAAAAATTCTAAATATAATAACTCTTTATACCAGGGTTTCGCGAAAATCAAATTATTAAATAAAATAGACTCAAATAATAAAAAAAACAAACAAAAAAAACAAATGCCAATTATAAAAACTACACAACAACAATGCACAAAAATCCTGAAATCAATAGCGACTTAGACTCTGGTGTGTCTACACTGCTGTCTCATTGGCCTCTTGCAGCCCCTGAGCCTCCAGTTTGAGAAGCTGTAATAGATGCAAAATCATACTCCGACCTCCAAGGCAAAAATCATGACTTATGAATGTGTCCTCGAATGTGTTGTATCCTATTGGTCCCAAGTTATTTGCAATATCAAGCGTCCTGACGTCAGTTGATGTCAAAACGGGAGTGGAGGTTCTGATCTGCATCGGTAGCAATACCGTGCAGAACTTCTAGTTTTGGTGTTCACTTGTTAAACTTCAATAGACCGAGTGGGGTCATTTATGACCCTAGGCATCCATTTTTGTGCACAATTTTTCTAATTTTAATTGGAAAAAAGTTTTGTACCATGAATTTTTCAATCTATTTGCTCGTAGACTTTTGCAAGAATCGGCCGATCCGTGTGGCAAGTACAACCCCTGGCAAAAATTATGGAATCACCGGCCTCGGAGGATGTTCATTCAGTTGTTTAATTTTGTAGAAAAAAAGCAGATCACAGACATGAGACAAAACTAAAGTCATTTCAAATGGCAACTTTCTGGCTTTAAGAAACACTATAAGAAATCAAGAAAAAAAGATTGTGGCAGTCAGTAACGGTTACTTTTTTAGACCAAGCAGAGGAAAAAAATATGGAATCACTCAATTCTGAGGAAAAAATTATGGCATCACCCTGTAAATTTTCATCCCCAAAACTAACACCTGCATCATATCAGATCTGCTCGTTAGTCTGCATCTAAAAAGGAGTGATCACACCTTGGAGAGCTGTTGCACCAAGTGGACTGACATGAATCATGGCTCCAACACGAGAGACGTCAATTGAAACAAAGGAGAGGATTATCAAACTCTTAAAAGAGAGTAAATCATCACGCAATGTTGCAAAAGATGTTAGTTGTTCACAGTCAGCTGTGTCTAAACTCTGGACCACATACAAACAACATGGGAAGGTTGTTAAAGGCAAACATACTGGTAGACCAAGGAAGACATCAAAGCGTCAAGACAGAAAACTTAAAGCAATATGTCTCAAAAATCAAAACAAAACAAATGAGGAAGGAATGGGAGGAAACTGGAGTCAACGTCTGTGACCGAACTGTAAGAAACCGCCTAAAGGAAATGGGATTTACATACAGAAAAGCTAAACAAAAAGCATCATTAACACCTAAACAGAAAAAACAAGGTTACAATGGGCTAAGGAAAAGCAATTGTGGACTGTGGATGACTGGATGAAAGTCATATTCAGTGATGAATCTCAAATCTGCATTGGGCAAGGTGATGATGCTGGAACTTTTGTTTGGTGCCGTTCCAATGAGATTTATAAAGATGACTGCCTGAAGAGAACATGTAAATGTCCACAGTCATTGATGATATGGGGCTGCATGTCAGGTAAAGGCACTGGGGAGATGGCTGTCATTACATCATCAATAAATGCAGTTTATGTTGATATTTTGGACAATTGAAAGGATGTTTGGGGATGATGAAATCATTTTTCAAGATGATAATGCATCTTGCCATAGAGTAAAAACTGCAAAAACATTCCTTGCAAAAAGACACATAGGGTCAATGTCAACGAGCAGATCTGATTTGATGCAGGTGTTAATTTGGGGGATGAAAATTTACAGGGTGATTCCATAATTTTTTCCTCAGAATTGAGTGATTCCATATTTTTTTCCTCTGCTTGGTCTAAAAAAGTAACCGTTGGCGACTCTGTTTTGTGAAATGTGAAGTTAGCGACACCAGCAACCATAGTCAATTGTCTTCCGGGGGCCAGAGCAGGCGACATTGAAGGAAATTTGAAACTGCTGGCTAAGGCTAAGCGTAAATTTGGTAAGATTGTAATTCACGTCGGCAGTAATGACACCCGGTTACGCCAATCGGAGGTCACTAAAACTAACATTAAATCGGTGTGTAACTTTGCAAAAACAATGTCGGACTCTGTAGTTTTCTCTGGGCCCCTCCCCAATCAGATTGGGAGTGACATGTTTAGCCGCATGTTCTCCTTGAATTGCTGGCTGTCTGAGTGGTGTCCAAAAAATGAGGTGGGCTTCATAGATAATTGGCAAAGCTTCTGGGGAAAACCTGGTCTTGTTAGGAGAGACGGCATCCATCCCACTTTGGATGGAGCAGCTCTCATTTCTAGAAATCTGGCCAATTTTCTTAAATCCTCCAAACCGTGACTATCCAGGGTTGGGACCAGGAAGCAGAGTTGTAGTCTTACACACCTCTCTGCAGCTTCTCTCCCCCTGCCATCCCCTCATTACCCCATCCCCGTAGAGACGGTGCCTGCTCCCAGACTACCAATAACCAGCAAAAATCTATTTAAGCATAAAAATTCAAAAAGAAAAATAATATAGCACCTTCAACTGCACCACAGACTAAAACAGTTAAATGTGGTCTATTAAACATTAGGTCTCTCTCTTCTAAGTCCCTGATTGGTAAATGATATAATAATTGATCAACATATTGATTTATTCTGCCTAACAGAAACCTGGTTACAGCAGGATGAATATGTTAGTTTAAATGAGTCAACACCCCCGAGTCACACTAACTGTCAGAATGCTCGTAGCACGGGCCGGGGCGGAGGATTAGCAGCAATCTTCCATTCCAGCTTATTAATTAATCAAAACCCAGACAGAGCTTTAATTCATTTGAAAGCTTGTCTCTTAGTCTTGTCCATCCAAATTGGAAGTCCCAAAACCAGTTTTATTTGTTATTATCTATCGTCCACCTGGTCGTTACTGTGAGTTTCTCTGTGAATTTTCAGACCTTTTGTCTGACTTAGTGCTTAGCTCAGATAAGATAATTATAGTGGGCGATTTTAACATCCACACAGATGCTGAGAATGACAGCCTCAACACTGCATTTAATCTATTATTAGACTCAGTTGGCTTTACTCAAAATGTAAATGAGTCCACCCACCACTTTAATCATATCTTAGATCTTGTTCTGACTTATGGTATGGAAATAGAAGACTTAACAGTATTCCCTGAAAACCCCCTTCTGTCTGATCATTTCTTAATAACATTTACATTTACTCTGATGGACTACCCAGCAGTGGGGAATAAGTTTCATTACACTAGAAGTCTTTCAGAAAGCGCTGTAACTAGGTTTAAGGATATGATTCCTTCTTTATGTTCTCTAATGTCATATACCAACACAGTGCAGAGTAGCTACCTAAACTCTGTAAGTGAGATAGAGTATCTCGTCAATAGTTTTACATCCTCATTGAAGACAACTTTGGATGCTGTAGCTCCTCTGAAAAAGAGAGCTTTAAATCAGAAGTGCCTGACTCCGTGGTATAACTCACAAACTCGTAGCTTAAAGCAGATAACCCGTAAGTTGGAGAGGAAATGGCGTCTCACTAACTTAGAAGATCTTCACTTAGCCTGGAAAAAGAGTCTGTTGCCCTCCGTAAACCTAGGACATCTTTCTACTCATCACTAATTGAAGAAAATAAGAACAACCCCAGGTTTCTTTTCAGCACTGTAGCCAGGCTGACAAAGAGTCAGAGCTCTATTGAGCTGAGTATTCCATTAACTTTAACTAGTAATGACTTCATGACTTTCTTTGCTAACAAAATTTTAACTATTAGAGAAAAAATTACTCATAACCATCCCAAAGACGTATCGTTATCTTTGGCTGCTTTCAGTGATGCCGGTATTTGGTTAGACTCTTTCTCTCCGATTGTTCTGTCTGAGTTATTTTCATTAGTTACTTCATCCAAACCATCAACATGTTTATTAGACCCCATTCCTACCAGGCTGCTCAAGGAAGCCCTACCATTATTTAATGCTTCAATCTTAAATATGATCAATCTATCTTTGTTAGTTGGCTATGTACCACAGGCTTTTAAGGTGGCAGTAATTAAACCATTACTTAAAAAGCCATCACTTGACCCAGCTATCTTAACTAATTATAGGCCAATCTCCAACCTTCCTTTTCTCTCAAAAATTCTTGAAAGGGTAGTTGTAAAACAGCTAACTGATCATCTACAGAGGAATGGTCTATTTGAAGAGTTTCAGTCAGGTTTTAGAATTCATCATAGTACAGAAACAGCATTAGTGAAGGTTACAAATGATCTCTTATGGCCTCGGACAGTGGACTCATCTCTGTGCTTGTTCTGTTAGACCTCAGTGCTGCTTTTGATACTGTTGACCATAAAATTTTATTACAGAGATTAGAGCATGCCATAGGTATTAAAGGCACTGCGCTGCGGTGGTTTGAATCATATTTGTCTAATAGATTACAATTTGTTCATGTAAATGGGGAATCTTCTTCACAGACTAAAGTTAATTATGGAGTTCCACAAGGTTCTGTGCTAGGACCAATTTTAGTCACTTTATATATGCTTCCCTTAGGCAGTATTATTAGACGGTATTGCTTAAATTTTCATTGTTGTGCAGATGATACCCAGCTTTATCTATCCATGAAGCCAGAGGACACACACCAATTAGCTAAACTGCAGGATTGTCTTACAGACATAAAGACATGGATGACCTCTAATTTCCTGCTTTTAAACTCAGATAAAACTGAAGTTATTGTACTTGGCCCCACAAATCTTAGAAACATGGTGTCTAACCAGATCCTTACTCTGGATGGCATTACCCTGACCTCTAGTAATACTGTGAGAAATCTTGGAGTCATTTTTGATCAGGATATGTCATTCAAAGCGCATATTAAACAAATATGTAGGACTGCTTTTTTGCATTTACGCAATATCTCTAAAATCAGAAAGGTCTTGTCTCAGAGTGATGCTGAAAAACTAATTCATGCATTTATTTCCTCTAGGCTGGACTATTGTAATTCATTATTATCAGGTTGTCCTAAAAATTCCCTAAAAAGCCTTCAGTTAATTCAAAATGCTGCAGCTAGAGTACTGACGGGGACTAGAAGGAGAGAGCATATCTCACCCATATTGGCCTCTCTTCATTGGCTTCCTGTTAATTCTAGAATAGAATTTAAAATTCTTCTTCTTACTTATAAGGTTTTGAATAATCAGGTCCCATCTTATCTTAGGGACCTCATAGTACCATATCACCCCAATAGAGCGCTTCGCTCTCAGACTGCAGGCTTACTTGTAGTTCCTAGGGTTTGTAAGAGTAGAATGGGAGGCAGAGCCTTCAGCTTTCAGGCTCCTCTCCTGTGGAACCAGCTCCCAATTCAGATCAGGAGACAGACACCCTCTCTACTTTTAAGATTAGGCTTAAAACGTTCCTTTTCGCTAAGGCTTATAGTTAGGGCTGGATCAGGTGACCCTGGACTATCCCTTGGTTATGCTGCTTTAGACGTAGACTGTGGGGGGGTTCCCATGATGCACTGTTTCTTTCTCTTTTTGCTCTGTATGCATCATTCCGCATTTAATCATTAGTGATCGATCTCTGCTCCCCTCCACAGCATGTCTTTTTCCTGGTTCTCTCCCTCAGCCCCAACCAGTCCCAGCAGAAGACTGCCCCTCCCTGAGCCTGGTTCTGCTGGAGGTTTCTTCCTGTTAAAAGGGAGTTTTTCCTTCCCACTGTAGCCAAGTGCTTGCTCACAGGGGGTCGTTTTGACCGTTGGGGTTTTACATAATTATTGTATGGCCTTGCCTTACAATATAAAGCGCCTTGGGGCAACTGTTTGTTGTGATTTGGCGCTATATAAATAAAATTGATTGATTGATTGATTGACTGCCACAATTTTTTTTTCCTGATTTCTTATAGTGTTTATTAAAGCCAGAAAGTTGCCATTTGAAATGACTTTAGTTTTGTGTCATGTCTGTGATCTGCTTTTTTTCTACAAAATTAAACAACTGAATGAACATCCTCCGAGACCGGTGATTCCATAATTTTTGCCAGGGGTTGTATAATCCAAACTTATTACTGTGGGAAGATCAATGAAATTTTAGACATTATAGCCTCAGATGGTGTTGCAATTTGCCAACTCTAATCATTATATTTTACTGTTTTTCAGGGAAGCATGGCCAACAGACCTAGAATAGCAAGATTTACAGCTGCACAAGCACTGAGACTGATTCTTAATGCCCAGAGTGAGGATTTAAAAAAGGATGATGGACAAATATATTAGAGAGTGAAATAAATATCAAGAACCCTAAAAACAATCATTTATATAGAAGTATTCCAATATAAAGTCAATAACCCCACTCTGTCATATTAGTCGCTAAAATATCTTGGTTGCTTGAGGGTTAATTTTATGCCACTGTTGTTGTTGCTCAATCTGAAAACCAAAAAAAAAAGTTGCCGCTGAACTTTTTGTGCCACTGTAATTTGGGTAAAACTGAATGAACAGCAAAATGTGGGGAAGAATGGGGCAATGCAGGTGAGGAGAGGGGAGGTAAAAAGCTGACAACGTTAATATGGAACCAAAAGGAGACTGCAGCCTGGCAGTCACTCAAATCCTGCACCTGCATCTTTATAAACCAGCTCTCCGACGTGCCTCTCCCTCTCTCTCTCTTTTTTCCCTGTTTGTTTCTCTCATTTCTTCCATGTGCCGTGGCTTGGGGCATTGTCATTTTCGCCGTTCTTCCCCCACGATGTGCACTCTGTGTGTGTGCATTAATTGTGGCCATCCGTGGGGAAGGTGGAGAACAATGAGGAGGACCTGTTTGAGAGCGACCGTGCCAGGTTCTGTGGTACGGCTCAGTGTGGAGCTGCAGACACCTGGTCCGCCTGAAGGGCAAGAGGAAGGCAGACTTGCTTTCTCTCGTTTTCTGCCCTCTCTCTGCTTTCTATTCGACCTCTCTCTCTCTCTCTCTCTCTCTCTCTCTCTCTCCGGTGCTTTGAGAAAACAGCTGCTGTACAGCCTGTGAGCAGGCATCCCACTTTACCAGCCCAACCTATCCCATCAATCACTGAGCGCTACTTTCTGCTGTTTGCATGGATGCAAGTGTGGAATCTTAGAACTGTGAGAGTCAATGACTTTGAAAGAATTCAAGGCCACTCAACCATCTGATAATGCTTCATAAATGATATTAATACATCACTGACCATCAACAACTCAACCTGTGGGCTGGATCATTAAAACCATGTGAGGTGTTAGTGCCTTCACTAACAGCTGATACCAGTCCATTTGTCCTTACAAGTAAGGGTACTGTTTTCCCAAATGTACAGGTAGGAGGTGCTGTTGGAGCAAAATACAAATAACATTATAAACTAGAAGCACTCGGAGAGCGCAAACCTCCACCAAGGCCATAGGGTCACTGACGTCACATGGAATACTCTTTGGCAAAGAGACTTATTCCACGTCATTTCATTATGTACAGAAATGACAACTGAAAGTTGCTCTTGAACACTGATCTGATGAAGAGGAGGGGCTTAGTCTCAGAGAATAAAACCCTACTCGGCACTCGTCTGATTTGCAGCTGCAACTGGGGAGGATGGACAGGTTAAGGTCAGGCTAACTGTATAAACGGTCCATTTAAAAAGTTATTTATTTATTTTAAATGTATTGAGGTAAAGTTGTTGACATTCACCTCTGGTTTAAGCATTATGTACATTTGGGCACTTCTAATGACATTTCCATCTGTTGAGTGGCGACAAGCAGTTTAGCTCTGGATGCCTTGTTGTAATAACATTATTTAGCCTGTTAGCTTCTGCTTGCTAATGTAGTGTTTGCGGTAGAAATAAATAATGTGAGTGAAAAGATGACCTCTAACAGTGTCAGTAAATCTCTATCCATCCATCAATCCATCCATTTTCTTCCGCTTCATCCAGAGTCGGGTCGCAGGGGCAGCAGCTCAAGCAAAGCCACCCAGACCTTCCGCAGATCCACACACACCTCCCCCAGCTCCTCTGGGGGAACCCCGAGGCGTTCCCGAGCCAGCTGCGAGATGTAGTTCCTCCAGCATGTCCTGGGTCTTCCCTGGATCCTCCTCCTGATGGGACGTGCCCGGAACACCTCTCCAGCAAGGCGTCCAGGGGGCATCTGAAAAAGATACCCGAGCCACCTCGACTGGCTCCGTTCGATGTGAAGGAGCAGCGGCTCGCCCCCGAGCTCCTCCTGAGTGACCAAGCTCGCGATCTTGTTCTTTCGGTCATGAGCCAAATCTCATGACCATAGGTGAGGGTCGGAACATAGATCGATTGGTAAATCGAGAGCTTTGCCCCCCGCTCAGCTCTCTCTTCACCCCGACGGTCCGATATAGCGACCACATCACTGCAGACGCTGCACCAATCCATCTGTCGATATCACGCTCCATCCGTCCCTCGCTCGTGAACAAGACCCCAAGATACTTAAACTCCTTCACTTGAGGCAAGGACACTCCACCAACCTGAAGAGGGTAAGGCACCTTTTTCCAGTCGAGAACCATGGTCTCGGATTTGGAGGTGCTGACTTTCATCCTGGATGCTTCACACTCGGCTGCAAACCGCCCCAGTGCACGTTGAAGGTCCTGATTTGACGACGTCAACAGAACCACATCATCTGCAAACAGCAGAGACGAGATTCTGTGGTTCCCAAACCAGACCCCCTCTACACCCTGGCTGCATCTAGAAATTCTGTCCATAAAGATAATAAACAGAACTGGTAACAAAGGGCAGCCCTGGTGGAGGCCAACGTGCACTGGAAACAGGTTTGACTTACTACCGGCAATGCAAACCAAGCTCCTGCTGCGGTTGTACAGGGACCGGATAGCCCTTAACAAAGGACCCCGGACCCCGTACTCCCAGAGCACCCCCCCACAGGGCGCTCCGAGGGACATGGTCGAACGCCTTCTCCAGATCCACAAAACATGTGGACTGGTTGGGCGAACTCTAACAGTAAATCTCCATGCTCAGATAATTGGCATTAAGATGAATATAGATGATTTTCCTACCTTGAGATTTTTTTTTTTTTTATTTCAACAATATACTCATCAACTGCTATTTTCTATTTCCTGCAACTGAGCATTTCCTCTGAAAATGGCTTTAACATCTGTTTGGACCATTGATCCCCATTGAAATTACCCCATGGTGTATCTTCATAACCACTGAGGTCAGACAGCAGATTTTGAGCTTGAATTACTCAGTTTGATCCAACTGAACATTTTTGTTTTCCTGAAAATGACCAGAAACTGTGGTTTTTATCCTTTAAACCATAATAAAACAACCAGTCACTGCATTTCAGCAGTAGCTGAGCCATTCCACGTGTTCATTTTCAGATGGATAACAGATAAAGAATCCCAGTAGAATACCCGTCTTTCAACTTATAGCAATGTAGCAACGAAGTGAAATGTTTTTGAATGCTGAAAATAACTTGAATCCAAAACAAAAAGATGTTGAAACAAAATCTGAGGGACATTTGTTTCACATCGTAGCAACCACTGGAAGAATTTCCTTTGTGTAAAGTTTTTATGTCGTATTCCAGAGAATTTTAATGATAAACACATTTGCAATATGAGTAATAATTCCATGACAGAGCTGTGATCTGTGTTCGATTTGCTCTTTGGCATTTCTTCCCAAACATTGACATTCACCACCACCAGCTTTATGCACGCATGGTGGCGGCGTGATGAAAAAGTTGTCCGTTTTCATATTTAAATCTGACATATTGAGGAATGGAAAGATGCTCGTGGAGCGCTTGTGGGCAAAGACAGTGACATACGGACTCAGTGTGTCTCTCGTTCGCTCTCTTTCTCCCTCTCAGATACTCACAGCTCTTGGTCAGCAGCACAGATGAGTTCTGGGAAAACAAGCAGCTGCAGGAGGAGGAAAGGACCATAAGGCCGGACGGCTTGCCAAATTTCATCATCTATTATGGATTGCTTGAGATGCGCACTCTTCTGCAGCCAGGGGCATGTCTCAGATTCACAAATCGACATGCACACCTCCACTTGCACACTATTTCATATTTCCAATACATATGTTTGAGTACATATGTCAAAACATGAAATTTTGCAAAGGCCAGTGCTGCAGACCTGCATGCAACCCTAAAAAAAGGTTTAATTCAATAGATTTAAAACATGTTCACATCAAATGACTGACATTTAATTATTTGTGTAATAATTTATTATGCATAATATAGGGATATAGCATGAATAGTTCTCCAGAGCAGTGACTTTATACTGTAGTTCCACTAGATGTCGCCAAAGATAACAATGCATGCATCCTGCATGGAGTACAAGCATTTTTAAATAAGCCTCAAGTGCAACAAAAAAGCAGAAAGGATGTTTTCAGGCCAGCAGAAAAAAAAAAAAAAAAACACCCACCATACCAGATGTTAGAGAACCGGGACAATTGGACGATAAGTGGGTGACTCCAATGAGAGCAGAACACTGCACCTGCCGCAATACTGGCATCACTAAATAGAAAACATACCAAAAAAATAAAAATCTCTCAAGTATCTTATGAAAACATAAGTTACATTGTGAAGGAAGTCTCATAGCACACTGACGTCAGGTTAAAATAACTCCCAGGAATCAGGGACAATTTGTTCATCACACATCTCTGTGGAAAATGTTCAGATTCTATCTAAATAATGTGTGTGTGCGTGTGCACACGCGCATGTGTTTACTGAAAAGGTTTAACCTTATTTCACAGTACGCCATTTAAAAAAATATATATAACAATGCTAAAAATACCCTCAGGCGCATGAGCATTGTGTTCTTTAGAATTTGCAGTTGTTGAATTAATTATTAAGATCCTATTATCCTACATGCAATTTGTACATGTTCAATAAAGCCCCTCTATCAATCAAAAACAAGGCCTTGTGTGTGCGCATATATGAGCTTTTGAGAAGAACAGAAGTTGTGCAAATCAAAGAAAATTTGTAGATCACCATCTGTGCATTTGTAGGCATTAATGAGACAAATTTAACTCCATAAGAAGTTTGAGGACGTTAATGTGCACATCTGCAAATTGTCTTGTAAATCAATTCTACCATTAGGTTCCAAAAACAGCATTTCCAGTTTTAGAAGTGTTTGTTTCTCACTAGCTTTCAGATAATATATTAAAAAGGTGTTATTTCTAGCCAAAATAAAGGGAAGTTAGCAGCTAGCGAAACCAGGAAGTAATATCACCACGCTATCGTTCGTGAGATCATATCATAAAATTAGGTACAGAATGTGACATTTTAACATCTTAGAATAGGTCAAGGTTAGCCATCTTTGAACCTGTCCAAGGTCTGTGTCCCAAGAATGTTCCCTGTCAATTTGAAGCCTCTGGCAGTAATAGGACTGGACTTATGCTGAGCACAGACAGACGGACGGATGGACAAAAAGCCTTCACAATACCGAGGCCATATTGTATGGCCTTGGGTAAAAAAAATCTGGCTGGACCATATTCAAATTTCTAACGTTATCTTTTTTAAACTCAAACTGAAAGCAAATATCTACAACTTGACAAAATAATAATAAAATTTAAAAAAGACAAAATGATGGGTTCCATAAGTACAGTAATAGCACTCTTTCATGCAACATAGGTAAATCATCACTTTTACAGCCAGTTTTCTTCAGAGAAGTCAGGGGCTGAATATTTGAAGGAAGGAGACAAGTGAGGGAAGCCACCAAGACAACTCTGAAGGGTTATAGGTTTCTGTTGTGTTGGTGGAAACTGTGCATAGTGCAAGTTTGTTATACATCTTCATGATCACATGGTATAGAGAAGGATTTTCTTTAAAAGAACATGGGAAATTTGAGATTTTGCTGAAAAAACCCAAGCTTAGATCCTGATTCATAGTACTTATCTTCTTCACTCCAACATGAAGCTGTGAATGGGGACACAACAGGCACATGTTGCGCCATTCCCAGTTTCTTCACTCATATCCACAGATGCCTAGAATTTCAGAGCTGTCTTGGGTGTTTTGGTGCCTTCCCTCACTGGTCTCCTTCCAGGATGGCCACTCAGTTTTTGAGAACTGCCTGCTTGACACAGAATTATGATACAGTACCACCGTCTGTGTATTTCTTAATTATTAACATGAATGAAGTCCAAGACATATTCAGTGACTTGGAAAAGTTCATGTGTCATCCCCTGACTTGTCTCAAGAAAACTGGCAGTAGAAGTGATGACTCCTTGTATTTGTACTAAATTTCAACCATCCCAACATTTTTTAATGTGTTGCAGTTCTGAAATGCAGGAATGGATAAATATTAACAAATGAACACAAAAAAAGATAAATCTTGTCTGCAATGAAATAACAGGAAAAGTAAATGAAAAAAAAATCACTGCATTTGTTTAATTTAAGTTTAGGCTTAAAGAAAGTAACGTGCTTTTAGCTAGTTTTTTTTTTTTTTTTTAACTTGAGTAGGTTTCTGAAAGACAAATTTTAACCTTTGCTTGTCTATTTTTATGGTTGTATTTTTTCCACCCTTTAGTCCAATTGATTAACATTATCAATGCCAGATGTCTGATACATTTGTTAGCCTCAGGACAGGAGACACCTACACAGAAAACCTCGATTCCATATCTCATCTAGTTCCTGAGATATAGTCATTTATGTACAATATATTAGACTATGACCTCTGATTTGACCTTGAATTTAGAGCTATGACCTTGATATGACCTGGCAAGCGAAAAGAGGATCCACTGAGTTTATGCACTAAGTTTGACTGAAATTACTCTTTGCATTTTGAAGATATTGTCAACACCGCGATAACAATAGAATAGTGTCTTTCTGCTTTGTGGAGAAGCGAATAATGTTATCATAATGTTTCAACCATAATACTCATAGTACTCAAGACTTTAAATATTGTGATTTGTTTTTAATTACTTCAACTCTTCAAGCAAGTAGTGTATATATACTCAACAAAAATATAAACGCAACACTTTTGGTTTTGCTCCCATTTTGTATGAGATGAACTCAAAGATCTAAAACTTTTTCCACATACACAATATCACCATTTCCCTCAAATATTGTTCACAAACCAGTCTAAATCTGTGATAGTGAGCACTTCTCCTTTGCTGAGATAATCCATCCCACCTCACAGGTGTGCCATATCAAGATGCTGATTAGACACCATGATTAGTGCACAGGTGTGCCTTAGACTGCCCACAATAAAAGGCCACTCTGAAAGGTGCAGTTTTGTTTTATTGGGGGGGATACCAGTCAGTATCTGGTGTGACCACCATTTGCCTCATGCAGTGCAACACATCTCCTTCGCATCATCCGTGAAGAGAACACCTCTCCAACGTGCCAAACACCAGCGAATATGAGCATTTGCCCACTCAAGTCGGTTACGACGATGAACTGGAGTCAGGTCGAGACCCCGATGAGGACGACGAGCATGCAGATGAGCTTCCCTGAGAAGGTTTCTGACAGTTTGTGCAGAAATTCTTTGGTTATGCAAACCGATTGTTTCAGCAGCTGTCCGAGTGGCTGGTCTCAGACGATCTTGGAGGTGAACATGCTGGATGTGGAGGTCCTGGGCTGGTGTGGTTACATGTGGTCTGCGGTTGTGAGGCTGGTTGGATGTACTGCCAAATTCTCTGAAACGCCTTTGGAGACGGCTTATGGTAGAGAAATGAACATTCAATACACGAGCAACAGCTCTGGTTGACATTCCTGCTGTCAGCATGCCAATTTCACGCTCCCTCAAATCTTGTGACATCTGTGGCATTGTGCTGTGTGATAAAACTGCACCTTTCAGAGTGGCCTTTTATTGTGAGCAGTCAAGGCCTTCAATGGTGCCACCCAGTGGGATCATCAGATGAACATCTCATCTCCTCAAAATGATGTTTCAGCCCTTTAAACTCTCTTAATCTGTGCACAAATCTACTAAATGTCTTTAAAGAATCAGTGCTATTAGCCCACTGTAGGCACCCCCACCACTGCCACCAATACACTTCCATTCTGTTGGAAATGCAGAGAAGCATGATTGGACATTTTGTTCATTATACCACATATAATATTCTTCTTTTTACTGAATATGCTGAAGACGATAACTGTTTGCTATGTATCAGTGCACTGAGGAGCTCATGTACGAGTCTCCAATAAAACTCACTGTAATGGTTGGAGTTATGCGGTGGATGGCGCCCATTTCACCCACTGAAAGCACTCAGTTGATAAAACTGTACTTTCCCTCACGGAGTTCAGTTGCTGTTATGTTTTATGGCACGGCGTTGGCATTCTTAGTCCCATCTTCAGAAAGGGGAATGGGATAACTTGTTGTGCATGTTTGTGTATCTTTTCAGAGGGAGCACTTTGGCAGGCAACATTACCGCCCAGCAGTAAACTGCCTTGTAAATTACAGTGTTGGGGTAATAAAGCCAGATTTGTATATCACCGGAGTGGCGACTGTGTCTGTCTTGTAAATTTAATTAAACAGCAGGTGCAAAATCAGGTCATATGGCTTTGATGTGCCCCATGTGAGAATGACAACCAGACAAAGATTCTAATACGGGCATTTACATATTTTTGCATGGGGTCGGCTGGTCGTAGGGAGGTGGGCGGAGCCTAGTAGTTTGTAGAGTATGAAATTTCATCCAAATTAAGGAGAATTATATTAGCTGTCACCTGGAACATTAACAGGTTGACATCACAATAAACGGTAAAGTGGTTCAAGCAACTGAATTGTGCAAAAGTGCCCAAGAAAGCAGCCATGACACAACATCATAACAAAGCAGGAATACTTCTGTAAAACCTCCCAGATGAAGCCGTGTCAGCACTTGCAGTGTAATGACAACACCAAGTTCTAAAAGATGAAGATTTTCTGGGAATGACTGCATTTCCAGGAGTGCAGCTTAAATCTATTTATCCTGTGTAATGTTATGTTAAAAATGGCATGTTTTACAGCAGTTGGAGCATATTAAAACCGTAGTTAGCATATGGCGGCGTTAGCATGTGTGCTCACGCAAACCGTAAGTGTTTGATGCTAACAGTTAGCATGAGAGCATATCTCATCACATTCACATTACTGCATATGCTTCTGCTGCGTTCAGAACCTTCGGAAGCTCAGAAAGAAGACATAAAATAAACCAAACTTCTGGAAGAAGTGCATTCTTGAGCTTATCTCAGCAACAAATGGAGCTCAACTACTTAGCCTACAACAGTCAAGCTAGGCTAACATTAGCTTTTTCTCTTATCATATAATATAAGGAAGTGGCTATTCGCATGGCTGCCGTGTCCATAACTCTCATTTGACTATTCGCACGGCAAGACTCTGGTGGTAAAACGTGGAACTACTTGTATAAACAAACATACTGCATTAAATGAGAGTTATGGACACGGCCGCCGTTCGAATGGGGTCGGCGTTTTGTCACCAGAGTCTTGCCGTGCGAATAGTGAAATGAGAGTTATGGACACAGCTGCCGTGCAAATAGCCACGGCCATAATATAAATGAATTAATTTTGAAACTACAGTACTAGTAGTAGTTGGCACTGTTCACTTCTGTTGCTTAGTCATAGAAAATCTTCAACACCTCTATTGCTTCCAGTCTCCTTAATGTTTGCTATCAGCGCCCATTTTTGACCACATTTCTACTTTGCTTCTAGATAATGCTGGTATGATTGGTTCTGTAACAGCCAAAGACAACAGGTAAAGGAACCAAAATGCAAAGGGTGGCAGTAAAATAAAACAGGTTTTGAATGAATACTGAACATGAGAGATGACACTAAAAACTTTGCAAAGATCAGGTGGGGATCAGCAGAACGGTACTGGAGATAAAAAAAAAGCAGTCTTAGAATTAAGTTCCACAATCAAAGACAGAAACAAAGCACGGAGCACATGATACACCCCCACAAGCAAAAAGGACCACAGTACCACATACAGATCAAAATAACCTGGTATAGCCTGGGTATAAGTAGCCTGGTAAATGAGGTGCAGGTGTGACAGCTGCCACAGGTATCGACAATCAGCAGTCAGCAAAGCCACCAACAAGAACAGAGCGAGAGCGAGAGAGAGGAACCCGACACATGAAGAGCAAAGCATAATGGGTAATTAAGTAACACAAGGTGTTTTTTTGACTGTATTGTATCTGCTTCATGAAAGCCTTGAAAAACAACAAAATAGTGGTAAAAACGGAGGCATTTGGATTCGTTTTTTTGTTGTTTTTTTTACATCAAGCAGGCAGATGCATTTCAACGCATAGAAAACCTAGACAATATTAATTAATATTTAAGTTCCCAACTGTTTGGTTGTCACATGCATTACTTACAAGTTCCAGATAGAACAGGCACAAACTTTATAAAATTTATGTATATGTTTTCCATATGGGCAGACTGGGGGGGGGACTTTAACCGTTCAGATTTTGTTTTTTTTTTAGAAATATTTCCTTAACAGGTTTCTCAGCAGCATGTATAAA
The DNA here is from genome assembly GCF_902500255.1 of Thalassophryne amazonica. Classification (NCBI taxonomy): domain Eukaryota; kingdom Metazoa; phylum Chordata; class Actinopteri; order Batrachoidiformes; family Batrachoididae; genus Thalassophryne; species Thalassophryne amazonica. The sequence continues at coordinate 70,116,330 of NC_047121.1, forward strand.
ACTTTAAGGCAGCAGGGATTCAGGATGTGGAACCGTAGAACATCCATGTCTGTTTCAGTATGAGGCATTGACGGTTTGCTCCGAAAAATCGTGCTGGTTTGCACACTTTCTACTTCTTCTGTTTTTGTAAACTCTCAACAAACCCGTGCACGGCTGCGAGCTGCCATGAAGGACACCTGCTTTTTTGAATAAAGGCAGCAGTTATTGACAGACTGTCAACTGTCTGTCACTACGACAGCCTTGCGTGGAAACCTTCACTGTCAAATTCTGCTGAGTCTCTAATGAGGGAAAAGTCAAGGCGTATGTGAACGAGATAGAACAGGTGCACGGCTGGAAGCTGTTGTGTCATTACTGCGTGAGCGGTAATGACTCCATGACGGCTGACGGTGCCAAACGCACATCAGCTGCCAGTGACTCAAACAAACATGACTGACATTACATAAAAAGTAGCGGGAGGAAATTGATGGAGGAGCACGCGTTCAGGTGTGTGTCACCCCATCCTGATGGAGATGACACCTGAACACCATGAGGGGCGAGAACATGTAACCACCATAGGAAGCAACGTTGGCAGAATTAAACCCACCGTCTTGTTGCTGGGAACCAGTCGAAAGGCTGCAAGGGTTCAAAATGGTATGAATACAAATGGAAGCTGTTACCGTAACTGTCATGGTGCTTAGTAGTGGGCACCAAAAACTATTAGGACAATTTACACTATTTTTAAATCTTACTTCTAATCCAATTACATTCTTCCGTGAATGTGATTGGTTAATCGTGTGAGATTTCAGACTGTACGTGTAATATTGGGGTGACCGTTTCACATTTGGATATATTACCCCGTGCCCTGACCAGTGTTCTGATTCCTGTCCACCACACAACTGCGCATGCGCAATATAGTCAGATCGCGGAACTGTCGATTTATGTGACGAGACGCACAATTCGACAGAACACCGCCTGCGCACAGTGCTAGCTGTTAGCGCTGTTGGCTGATAGCAAGAGAAAGTCCCGTACCGTTGCCACCGCCGTCACTGCCGAAGCGGGTGAATTTAAGCTACTATACGAAAGTATTGATGTGGCTTCTGATACAGAATTACCGTTTCACATTTGATGGATTTTCACGTTTGATGGATTACTCCGCGCCATGACTGCTGTCGGAGCGATGTTGCCCGGGCTCAACAGTAAGCCTCGCCAACCGAATTATCTACAGATAAATAAACTGTGAAATGATGGAATTGAATTAGAATGGGACTAACCCCCTTGTGTCTGATGATTTGTGGACGTTCATGCTGTTATACGGTCACAAATAGCCATTTTACGGCTCTGCTAACACGTCGCCGTAAATCATCAAACACAAGGGGGTTATTCCCTAATTGCACAGAAAATGTTCATCTATTTAGATTGCAGGTTGAACCTAAACTAATAAACTTAAATTCTGACATAATTATCAGTTAAACTAACTCATACAAATGTGATGCAAATTCTGTTTAATCAAAAATCTGTTGATGTTTTTAAAACACGTAGAGTTTATGTGTTACCAACTATTACTGAAATCTAATTTCTTTTTTTACCCGTTTCATTTATGCTTGACTGGCATATTAACCTCATATTTTTTTTTTACATTAAAAATATAATGTTTACATTATGTAATTAAATGGATAAATCTTAGTTGTTGGCTTTTAATTTTGTTGTTTTTTATTTATTATTGAGTGGGCCAGTTGCACGAGTTGAGCATGTTCAATGCCTTTGAGATATAATTCCAATAAGTAATTTACTTTTTTTTCCAAAATAGTATCAACAAGCAATAAAATAAATAAATAGACAACTGACTGATGAACTGGGTATGTTTGTAATTAAGAATATGTTTGCCTTCCTCTGATTTCATGTTTTAATTATATTTTAGTCATTATTATTAATTATAATTACATATTGTTTTCTTCATTTTGACATTTTTTTGAACAGGTGGGTTTTTTTTTTTGTGTGGGTCTACAGCTGGACCATATAGTGATTGCTTACTATTCTTAAATTCCTGGTTTCCCTTGGTAACACCATGTTTGACATCGCAATGCTATGAACTGTGGGTAATTTCCTGGGCCTAAAATTTCTGCCGAGACAACCTGAGCTCAGGCCAAGTTTCTGATGGTGTCATGAAAACTGATTTAATCTATTAGCTTGTGAGACCGTTACATTTTTGTGACGTATCACGAAATTTGGGGTGGCCCTTGTGGGCGTTGAGGTTATTGTTGCAATTAGGGTTAAAAATAGTGCCTGAAACTTGATCGGAGCATTTTGTGACAGTATCACACAAAAAAAAAAAACCTGAGACTGGGCTGGCCAAGGAGCCCTCGTGCACTTGGTGTGACAGTGGGACAGTCCTAAACCCTCACACACTTAGCAGGAATGTTGTTCAAAGTCTGTTTATCCGTGAGGGCAGACATTGGGACTGGACCTGGAGTCGTTTGCACAAAGCCATTACACGTTACATTTCAAGAATTGTAGAGCCCGAAAACATTTAAGAGAATGATCGCAAGTTTGCGAGTCAAATGAGACGTCATCTTCCTTCCACTTCTGGAAGAGGGCAGCACACATTCAGAAGAAGCAGTCAGTTTTAGAGGCACGGAAACTGCCAATCTTGCACAGAATGCAGGTTTGTTCTTTGCTGAGTGCAGAGGGTGTTGATGAGGAGCAGTCGGACTTGGCAGCATGATGCAGACGGCTGTGGGTCGGCCTGCAGCCAGCAACTCTGCGCCGAGCAGGTGCAAAGGCCTCGTCTTTTCAAAATTCAGGTCTTTGTCTTCCAGGAAACACACCCATCCCTGTCTTTCCACTCATCCCTGCACATCCTGGCTCTCACACTGTCTCCATCATATCTCATTTGATCCAGATAACACATCGGCCTGGACACCCGTCCGCAGGCCCCCGTCACCATGGAGCCCGCAGATGGTAACTTCCTGTGGTCCTGCCCAGTGATTGGCGGAGAGGCTTCCAAACAGAGAACAGCTGGCGAGGTATGATATATCACCTTGCATTTGCACTTTCATTTTCAGGGTTGTCTTTTTAATGCTCTGAATCCAGCATCTGGCAGGAAATAGACACAAAGGCAGAGAACAACCTGTTCTTTGGCAGAGCTCAACAGAACACCAACACGTGTCTGAGGAACACGCAGATCAAACAGCAAGAGGAAAGATGCTCGATGCCCATCAGAAACATCAGATACGATTAAAATATTGTTGACATGAATGTTAAATAAGAACACACCTCTTCATCTGAGTGAGCACAATTTTAACACAAAAACAAAATAATCAGTAGTCTCAAATTCATTGTATTGTGTAAAGGTTTTAGGTAACAGCAGAGTTTTGTTGAAATTACAGTGTTTGATGTGCGGCTCAACGGGGGGAATAAAAAGGAACATTTTTAATGTGTCTACTGCAGTTTTTCAGAAGAATAAAGGGATAAAGAGGTGCATTGTGACATCTAGTGGTAAGGTTGAAAATTGTATCCAACCCTCAACCCTCCCTGTCCACACACGCAACAATGCATGTGTTCACACTCAAGAGCAAGCATTCTGGCTTTGCTAAAACAGAGACATACTGAAGACAACAGGGTTGATCAACTGAGCTGTATGGAACAACACACATACGCAAATATCACAGGAGACAGCTAAGCTCATCTATGGGAGCAGATTGGACGGACTCTAAATGTTGCTGGTGGGTGTTGTATTTTTTCAGGTGAAAGCTTCTTGTTAGCCGTCAAACAGCATTTTTTAACTGCTGGTGCTTACGCCCCTTTCTTTCACAAAACAAAACAAAACACTATATAGACAGGTAGCTACACCGTTAGACAATAAACATCTGCAGACTGATTGGAAACTGCTTGGTGTTAGCAGGCATACTAATATTACCCAACTTGACCTGACAAAACACACACAGGAAATGAAAATCAGTCTATATTCATGTGGATTTTCAGTAACATTATCTTACCTGTCCAATGGGTTGAAGGTAACCTTGGGTTGTGATTTTGATAAGTCTTTCAGGCTCCCATCATCCCGTGTGTCTGAAGCAGTTCCAGTACGATTAGCCGATTGTAAATAATGAAAATGGCATCACCGCTCATCACACACAATGAAAATAAATCCAAACCAGCATGAAATGTGGTTACTAAAAGGCATTCATATGTAAGTTAATGTATATATAGATTTTTTGTTATTTATTTTTTCAAATCCCAGGACGAATCACATCCAGGTTGCATGCCATAGATATTCCCATTTCATAAGGTCATTAATTTCCAGATAACAGCGAGGAAATCTCCATGCAGCGCCATGGTAACACGACCGAAACCAGTCCATGCGACCAAAACACCATGGGACCCTGGTCTTCTACTGCCACAACCAAATAGACATCCCTCCATTTAAAATCCATGCCTACCTGGTCATTTGCTGGTGTTAATTTTTTATTTTATTATTATTATATATATATTTTGCTTGAGGTTACAACTAAACATTAAAAAGTGATTAACAAATGTAAAATGCTTTTTAATAATGCACATTAAACAAAATATTCAAATTATTAAGTAAAAAATTAAGTAATTAAGTAATGCAAACTCATGCATTACTTGTTTCCATCAGTTTGCTTGTATACAAGATATCTCTAAAGGTAATGGAGGATTCTGATGGAATTTTGAAATTGTGGAGAAATGGCCATTGGTTAATTTGAAATTTCAGATTTTGAAATGTCATTTCTTTTGAAATGTTGCATCTTGCAATCTCCAAATCCACCAACAGAGGGCAGAAGTTATGTGATCGCTGTTGTCGGAGTGCTCATGATGGTCAGGTTAGAGATGGTTGTTAGATCTGATCTGCCTCAGAAATTTTCCTTACTGCTTTGAGGTAGAGTTCCCATTTATTTTGCCTTATGACATCACAAAAGGTCTGTTAGGAATAAAAAGCAGAAATGTGCCTGCTCTCTTCTGTTGGTTGTTCAAGGTCATAATGGTCAGCCATCATAGATCCACCATGTCCTCGATGTTGTTCCATCTGCTTACAGTATCAGTAGTCTTAATCCAAAAAAAAAAAAAAAAAAAAATCTAGGATTGCTTAATTGTGGCAGAAATAGTCTCTGCAGTTTGACTTGTGATTTGGAAAAGAGAATGCTCACAGTTGGCACTAGAGGGAGCCATTACACAAACTACCACCACACTCCTGAAGAGTGCAGTATCAGTTTCTGAGCTAAACAGTTTCTGATCTTATTTAATTTAACCTTTATTTAATCAGGTTAATCCCATTGAGATCAAGTTCTCTTTTGCAAGGGAGACCTGAATAATTATAAAGTCTCCAATTCACCTAATCTACAGTTGGGGCAACAATAACAAGGTCAGCAGGGTGGACGAGCTTGAAACTCGACTGCAGGAGCGTGTTGAGCTGTACCAATCCCCTTGGCCTAACTTTGGGGCTTAGTGCCTGCACTGATTCCCCCACACAGAGGTGGTGTAGAGCAAAATGTGTGAATGAATGAAGAACAAGATCACAAAAAAGAATGACAACCCTTTAATATCTGCTGTCACAGTGTTAGTGGAACAATAGATGTCAAGACAGTTGCACAGAAGTTGTCCAAACATGACATTGTGTACAATATTGATACTTTTGCATTGATGACCTTTCAATCACTGGCAAAACAGACATTTTAACCATTTCTAATTACAGAAAGCTTGTGTGCAGACAGTTTCTCTCCAGTCACTTTCTGAGGCAATAGATTGGGAGATTTAATACCATTAAGATGGAAGAATTACACCCAGTGATCAAAGTTGGCCAAAAAACCCCAAACATTTTCAGATGTGGAGCATAGGGCTATTTAATCCAAATATTGTTGCATCAGCATGATACACTTGGCCGATTATTGATGGACCGTAACAAACAAAACACCAATTCATTATCCATATCATCCACAATTAGGAATTGCACATCCACCGTGCTCTGGGTTCTGATTAGCAACTGCCAAGGCTGACCAATGGCCCATCTTCATCTCTTGAATGTAGCCATCTACCCGCTATCAGCAGGTGATCTATACACATTTTATTGACCATGTCCAGTAGCAGGGATCAGCGGCACCTGCCTCCTGGACAGTCCTACACAATGCAAGTACTAGGTTGTACTTGACATGTGTGCCGATACTTGTGTGTATCGTGTGTGCCTTTGCCAATGCTAACATGGTTAGCATTAGCGCAAGCATCTATGCTAATTCTAACCATTGTTAACATGAAATAGGTGTTCATATTATTTATTAGGATGACAGTATATGTCAATGCTAAGTACATACTGTGTTAAAGTTGGTTTTAAATCAGGATGGGAACTGAAAATTTGATTCCAAACATTATCGCTTCCTCTATCAATGCTGGCAGTTTACATACTTCCAAACTGTAAAAACCCATGTGCCATGATGTCAGACATGATATTGTAACATCAAACACTACATCTACCAACAAGGGACATAGATGTACTGATTTTGCAAACCAATGTAGGTCAACATTGACCAGAAATCGACCAAGAACTGGACCGATAAGCAGAATTAATAACTGCTTCAACATCGACATCTGCCTGATCCCCATCCCTAGTTATAAACTGCTCCACATTTGGAAATCCTGTAATTACTGGAAAACTTTAATCACTATGCAATGTTCGGACAACTGAAATACAAAATGATGCAACATATTTGTACATTTGTAAGTGAAAATGTGCTGAAACATTAGGGCTGGTGGGGAAAAAAATGGTGACAGTGCTACCATTCCAAACATCTTTACAGGCTACAATATTGGAATACAAGTCAGCACCATCATCTCAACACATTATAGATAGTGCTGCTCGGAACCAAACTTAATCAAAATATTGTCGCAAAGAACAAAATGAAATAAAATCATGCTCTGCTTTCTAACCGAGCCCTTAGGACAAGCTTCAAGCACTGAGTTACATTTTACCGACATGGAAAAAAATCTCAGGAAAACAATTTTTTTAGACATCTGTTTCATTGTTGTGGTATTATTAGCAGAAAATAGTTGGCTTTCGATCTATAACCTTTCTGTAGTCATGAAAATATGTTATTAAAAAACAGTACTGATATATGGTGAAAATAGCATGAAATTGCTGTTTTGTTTTGTTTTTTGGAGTTGAAAATTTCAGACATTGCCACCTATTTTGCCCTGTTATACATTTTTTATTTATATAGGCACCCAAAAGGTTTGCATGGAACTCACAAACCATATTTGAAATTTCAGAACTCCAGTTTTTAGGTATTCCATTACAATTTGTCTAAGAAAATCATTGCCAAATAACAAACAAGCAAAGCTGAAAATCACAACAAAATTTAGACACTGGAGCCAAAAGCAGAACTTGTCTACTCCAAATTATTCATAGTAAAATTTTGGTATTTCACACAAACATTGTGAACATAATATGTTAATACACAAAATAATCTATTTTTATCTATTGGTAAATACAGCGTGCTTATGGAAATGGAACCTTCAGCAGGATTAGGTCTTCAAATGTTGATCTCCTAGCTGAGAATAGAGTTGATGAAAGCAGGGCTTCTCGCAATGACAATACATTGCACCTCCACCATATGGCACTGTCTGAGCTGAGACAGGACTGTAAAATGTTAAGAATATTGTAGAATTTCAAGAAAATAAGTTCATATGTTTTGATGAATTTAGTTTAAGCAACCTATGGTGAGACCGCTGTCTCATAGGTCTGTAAAACGGAGTTACTGCAAAGGTTAGATACAGCTTCGGTTAAGTTCATCTAACTTTTTTTTGGATAAAGATTTTGTATTACTTCTTTTGATTATATGATAAGTATTTTGTTCAGCTAGAAACTGCATTTTTATTGCGTTATAAGAAAGTTTATTTTTTGGCTTCTATGTCAGTAAAATGTAACTCAGTACTACTTGAACCATGTCTTAGATGCAGGTAAACCATCCCAAACATGTGATGGATCTGTAGGCCACGCCCCTTTTGGTCCTTGTGCAGAAACATGGTGAAATACAGTTTGGCCCTTTTTGTTGCTGGAGAAGAGAATGTCTGTTCGGTAGTGTCAGAAAGGAGGGGACTATATCATTTTAATCTCATTTTAACCCAATAAAGTATGTACTTGTAGTCTGGACTCTGAAGATATCAAGTATTGCAGATGTCTTTGCAAAGGCTAGAACACTGGCAACCTTGCTAAAATAGAAAGTGCATAAACATATAACAGATAAATGGAAATAATTTGTTAAAAGTATGTCATTTGTAATACTTCCTCTCAAGTCATCGTGACTGAGGACGCCATGTTTGTAGTTCTTATGGCGCCAAGTGCACAGGCTTCCCGCCACTTTACAAGCAAAAAATCCCAACCCGACCATACGTTCACATAGTCATGAACGCAGCAGTAATAATGCATTTAAAATATGGACGATTTCAGCTCCTGCAGTAAAAAAAACAGGCACATATGCAAGAATAAAACAACAAATCCCAGAATGCAGTGTGTAAAAACAGATGCTAAATTAGAAATATGCACACTGGGCAAAGCCCCTTTTTTGTGGGAACTATACCTGGCAGAATTATAATGAAAACAACAAAAGCATCTGAAACACATTTATTTTAGAAAATGAACCAAACTTAAAACAATAATTTAAAAACTTTATCAAATGACCATGATGTCAGAGAATAGTCAAAACAGAATTGCAACTAAGTACAAGGATTGTTGAGTTTGATGTTGGTGTTAAATTTATTAGGACTAAAAGGCAACAAAAGAAAAAGAGCTTCGATGCTTACCATCATTTTGGGTAACTGTAGCCACATTTGTACTAAAATGCTACAACGCTGGTTTGTTGCACCAGCTGGAGGAATCAATGGCTTTTTTTAGAACATTGAATGGTTGCAAAAAATAAGCCCAATTTATAAAAACAAGGCAGGTTTGACAGGTAAAGTGTATATATATATATATATATATATATATATATAAAAAAGTTAAAACCAAAAACCTGTTTGTAAATGCTTTCACCACAGGAAGATGTAAAAGATTTGCTCAGCAGCACGTTTCAGATATACAGGCCCACTGTGCCAGAGGTCTCTCTGCAGAAGGTCAGGGAGAAAAGTCTTCTCACCTTCTTGTTGAATGGTTGTGCACGAATGTTCATGCAAAATGCAGCCAAAAACCTCAACACTTACACTGGAAATGACTGTGTCCTTTGCAGCTGTAGAGTCATATTTGAAATGTCCGTCCATTAGCTCCAGGAATATCTCCAGGTCCTTTGGCCGATTTCCTTCAAACATTGTATGTGGATGATGGTCGACTTTTTCTTGCTCCAGTCAGATATGCGCCAAACTTGACACACATATGGAGAAGGGGGGGCTGGAATTGCTCCAGCCAGCTCAAATTTGCTAAAAGTCCATCATTGAGGCCAGTGTGGGCCAAAATTGCCTCAATGAGGCCAATTTTGTGGCCGACTATTCCCATTTACTTTTCCTGATTTCTACCAAATTTTGTAGGTCAATGAAGGCTAGGGTGCCACTTAATATTACGGCTAAAAATAATTTTCAACTTTTCCAGGTCCCACCCCTTATTTTTTTTTTTTCCTTTTATGAAGCATATTAATTGCTACAAGTTTCATTCAGATATATGGATATTTCTTGGAAGCATTTCCTATATCACGTAATATAATTGGGTCTCAGTTGATCAGTCTGGCTATGAAAGTGGACTAGATGTAGAGTTCATAGCGTTAGCTGACAGTCCAGTTAAGGATGATATTATTTGCTTCATTTGGCAACATTAACAGAGTTTCATCCCAGAGATGATTACCACGAGCTCCTGCACGTCACTGCTGTTTCTGGGATCTAACTGCAATGGTGATGTACACATTCAGGCTCCTAGGGTATTCCATCGAGCTAGATGATGGCAAAGCTCATACGCAGCCATAAGATATACATCTTTTATTCCCAATTCCGACTGACTGCATGTGAAGTCTCGACTCTTGGCCATTTCAACACATTTGTGATAAAGGTGTACTTCAAGGCTTGGTTCACATGCATGTGTGCGTCATCTGCTCCACAAAATGCTATTGCTACAGCAGCAGTAAAGTCAGCACTGGACAGTGCATTGTGACACTTTCAGTGTTTTTATTTTTTTTGTTGTGTTAATGTGTTTATGTTCAAAAAGCACTTAAGTTTTTAAGTAACTAAAAGGTGCTAGTCTTCATTTTAAGTATTTTTATAATGTTCTTATGTTTATGTTAAAACAACTGTTATTTATCATATCCAAATTTTTCAAAAAATTACAAAACTTTGATACAGATAATATCAATTCAATTCAATCAGCTTATAAAAGTGCCAAATCATAAGTCACCTCAAGGCACTGCAAATAGAATCCAAAATAAAAATTAAAAATAAGGGAATAAAAATGGAAGTGAGAAAAAATTAAAATACATAATTAAAAAACACGGGAATAAAAGTTAAGAAAAATAAAAACTATTCACACGAGATAGAATAAAAGTATGTTTTAGTACCATTAGTAAGATTATTACTATTTATAATATTGTTATAATAATACAAATTTTGTCAGCTTTTTTCTTTTCAAATTATGAACAAACCTGGGGGGGTGGGACAATAAAAATGTTAAACTTTATTTTTGAGTGGACCCTAATGAAGGCTGACCCTCAAAACTGCCCTTAAACAATTAATTTTGGCAAATGTCAAGGTTGAGGAAACTGATTTTCAATCTAGTGTGGGCCAAATGTAGCACACACTTAGGTGGACTCCAGAATTGCCCTGGCAGAGTCCGCCAGAGTTCAATCATTTGGGTGAAGGTTGATGTCAGTGGGGTCAAATATCAAATTACTGTACCCTTACTGTCTTTATGACCACAGGTACTCTTACCGAGTTGAGAAAGATAAGCTAGCATCTCTGAACTAGAAAGTCTGGAAACAGACAAACTGTCCAGCCCAATGGGCCAGTGGCAGCATTGTAGGTTTTGGACCATCACAAGCTGTGGCTACTTTCTAAACCTCATATAACCACTTGACTTTCCGGCTAGCCCACTGTGCTAATAAAATGTCAAGTCCAGCTACCCTAGGGACCTAAAGTCACACCCCAACAAATGCTCTTGGTCCACTGGACCAGTGTTAGTCTATTTAGGTTTCACCTCTTGATTTTGACATTAACATATTTGCTTTATTTGTGGTCAAACCATCAAAGACTATAACCGTTACAAAGAGCAAGAAAGTCAAATACATAACAGAAACATGAATGCTGAAAGTTTTAACACACCTACACTGTAAAAAAAAAAAAAAAGTCGATGTACACGAACTTGGCAACATTTAATAACTTTGTGCAGATGACCAACATACAGCCAGCAGAACTTTTAATGACTGCAAATGTACAAACTTGCATAGATCAAGTGATATAGTAGCTTCAAAATGATGCATCTAAAAATGGAACATTCGGTTATATTTTCTCTGTCGAAAAGATCACCCACTTGTTGCAGGAACTCTAAATACCAACAAAATTAAATACATCTATATTCTGACCACAAACATATGCAAGTTTGCACCTGGAGCCAGCAGGGCATTGGCTAAGTGTGAAGGATTGGTCTGATTGAGATCCAGATTGTTTGATGGAGATCAATTGTCCTGCACAAAGAGTTAAAAAAAAAAAAAAAGCCACAGACCCCCACACACAATCACTTTTGATTGAGCTCCCCCCCCCCCCCCCCCTTCCTTTTATTTTTTCTTGTTTTTAACAGAATGGCTATTAACAGTGTGGCATATGGACGACATCATGGAATCCTCTGAATATAAAGGGATGCACAAAGTGCAGTCATTTTATAAACAGTTTTTGACATTATTTTAGACATTTCCCTGGGATTACTTTGTTGTTGATCTTTTGTTAAATACACAAAGGGAAATACCTGATTTTGGCTGTTCTCAATTTTAAGGCAATGCACTTGCTATTTGGTGAAACCACCACCTGGGGTCAGAAATTTGCAGGTGTGACATCTCTTGTGTGGAACCACTGAAATGGTTCCACAGCAGATGAAATCCTCTGGAAAAAAGAAGCATCCTGCTGATCTTCAAGGGGAGTGCCACTCACTGAAGAAATTATGGTTTAGGACAGTGTTTCTCAACAGTCTTGGAAAGTATTGGAACTCTGGTGGACTTTAGTACAGTGGATGATGATGATATGTACGTAACCAAGCGTCATTGAAAAGCTGACAGATGATGTAGATTATAAAACACCCAAGAAACAAACACAAATGGTGAATCTGTTGATTTTACTTTACTTAAATGGACTTTTGCAAAGTGTATGCTATCATATTAGTGTCAACCTTGAACACACATGCTAACCATAACCGTGATTCCATTTTCTTTAATATATTCTGTCAGTGAAATGCGCCATGTCAATGTAAAAGTGTCCATACAGATCCTATTGTATGAAGCAGATGAGAGTCTACGACTGCACCTGAACAGGACACCGGTCTGACAGGGTAGTTGCCCAGCCAAGGCCGGTGCCCATTTAAGGCTGGGTGGATTGGTACCATGCAGAATATGCTTTTTGTCCAAGGACCCAGACAGATGGCGTGACCAGGAACATACAGTAGTGTTCAGAATAATAGTAGTGCTATGTGACTAAGATTAATCAAGGTTTTGAGTATATTTCTTATTGTTACATGGGAAACAAGGTACCAGTAGATTCAGTAGATTCTCACAAATCCAACAAGACCAAGACAAGACCACTGTATGTAGCTTTTCTCAAATGTAAAAAGCACTTGGTATTTGCATTTGTGGGCAGTGACTGCTGGGACCCCCACCACAAACCCTGTGACTCTTAAGTGGAATAAG